>NC_141876.1:137500-440530 GCF_056163025.1 Triticum urartu | reverse complement strand
CACAATAGATAACAAAGTCCTTAGTGAAATCCGGTGGCACAAGTATGGGAGCAGAAGTCAAGCGTGTTTTCAATTACTGAAAACTGTGCTCACACTGTGGGGACCACTCAAACTTTTTATCTTTCTTGAGAAGTTCCGTGAGAGGTTTGGCCACTTTGGAGAAGTTCTCAATGAATCGGCGACAATAACTGGCTAGACCAAGGAAACTCCTAACTTGCTTAACTGTTTCAGGCGGAGTCCAATCAAGAACGGCCTGAACTCTCTCGGGATTGACAGCAATGCCCTTACCGGAGATCACGTGGCCTAGGTAGATCACTTCTGGCAACCAAAATTCGCACTTGGAGAACTTGGCATAAAGGCGGTGCTCTTTGAGTTTTCCTAGCACAAGTCTAAGATGTTCGGCATGCTCTTCCTCGTTCTTCGAGTAAATAAGGATATCATCGAGGTAAACCACGACGAACTTATCTAAGTACTCCATGAAGATCGAGTTCATCAAGCGAGAGAAAGTAGCTGGAGCATTGGTTAGACCAAAGGACATGACAATGTACTCGTACTGACCATAACGAGTGACAAAAGCTGTCTTAGGAATGTCCCCATTTGTAATCTTGATTTGGTGGTAGCCTAACCACAAATCCATCTTGGAAAAGACTGAGGATCCAGCGAGCTGATCATACAGGTCGTTGATCCTGGGGAGCGGATACTTGTTCTTTATCGTGACCAAATTAACAGGACGATAATCTACAACCATCCGGTCCGTACCATCCTTCTTCTTGACGAAGAGAATGGGCAAGCCCAGGGAGAAGAACTAGGACGGATGAAACCCTTTTGCAAGGATTCATCGAGTTGTTTCTTAAGCTCAGCTAGTTCTAAGGGTGCCATCTTGTAAGGTCTCCTAGAGATTGGAGCGGTTCCTGGGATAAGATCTATGACAAATTCTACATCTCTGTCAGGTGGAATACCTGGCAGTTCCTCTGGAAAAACATCCGGAAAGTCACGGACTACCGGGATATCTTCAAGGTCTGGAAGAGGGCTGGCATTAAGAGAATAGAGCTGGCGCTTTGCAACCCTAGTGGAGACGGTGACTATCTTGCCAGATGGGTGTGTAAGCTGAACAGACCTAGTGTAACAATCAATCTTGGCATAATGAGCTTTCATCCAGTCCATACCCAAGATGATGTTAATATCCGTAGACTTGAGGGCTATAAGTGACGCAAGGAACACAAGTCTGTCAACAAGGATTTCATTACCATGGCTTACACTAGAAGTTTGCCATTTGGATCCATGAGTTTGAATTACTAGTGGAGAGGGCATATCACAAAAGGATATGTTGTGCAAGCTGGCATAACTTTCGGAAATGAAGGAATGAGATGCTCCGGTATCAAACAGAACCGAAGCTGGATGACAGTTGACAAGGAGTGTACCAAGAACGACATCCGGATCATCATGAGTGTCTTTAGCTGAGACGTGATGCACACATCCACGTTCAGTGGGAGCTGACTTGACACTAATCATCTTGCGTGATGGCTTACCACGGCCAAGAGACTTCTCAGGCTGGGGTGGAGCATAGTTGGTTTGAGAGCAGTCACGTGCATAGTGTCCTGGCTCTCCGCATGTGAAACAAGTCCCTGAAGTAGGACGTGGACCCGCATTAACAAGAGGTCTACCAATAGGCCTAGGTGGAGCATGTAACTGAACTGGGTGAGGTGCCACACAAGATGGCCTCGGTGAATATCTGGGTGGAAGAGCGGAGTTCGGAACCCAAACCCGGCGCTTCTGCGAACTAGATCCGGAGAAAGAAACCAAATCACGGATGTGCTTACGAGACTCCTCGTAAGTGAGCTGAGCTGTCTCCGCATTAATGGCCTTGTTCACAAGAGCCTGGAATGTATTGCAATGATGCAAGTGGAGATCACGACGCAACTTGGGGTTGAGACCCTTCCCGAACCTAGCCTGCTTCTTGGCGTCCGTGGACACCTCTTCTGTAGCATAGAGAGCAAGGTTCTCAAACTCTCTGTGGTAAACATCAACAGCCATCTTACTCTTGGTGAAACTACAAAACTCTTCTCTCTTGCGATCAATGAGAGCCTGAGGAATGTGATGCTCGCGAAAAGCCTCAGTGAAATCTCTCCAAGTGGTTTTCTGGCCAGCTGGAAGCATAGCCTCATAGTTCTGCCACCAAATACTAGCAGGACCTTCCAGATGATAAGCAGCGTAGGTGACCTTGTTACTTTCAGCTACGTTCGCTGAACGCAGCTTGTGTGTGATACTATGTAGCTAGTCATCTGCGTCGAATGGTTCAATGGAATGATGGAAGGTAGGTGGTTTCAGACCAATGAAGTCATGGATGGACACAAACTCTTTGTGCTGATGGGAGGTGTTCTCCTCAATACGTGCTAGCAAGCGGTTAGACTCACGCTTGTTCCTCTCAACCTCTAACATGAACTCTGCCAACGAAGACTGGTCGGGAGGATCCTCATCCCTACCATCTCCGTGGTTACGGCTACGATCAACAGAGCTTCAGTTTACCGGCAACATCCTGAAGAACGAAACCAAGGAAAACAAGGATGGAATCAGCATCAACTATAGGATGCAGAAGGTAGCACAAGAATTTAGTATCTCTCAAACTCCTAGGACAAATTTCGGCAGCATAACGACAGTAAAATGCTCAAAATGAGACATCCTGCAAATGATGGGGTAGCATCAAACTCAACATCATCACCCAAGGTTCTGAGATATTACTAAACAGACTACACCGGAGGTACTCGAACTGGGATATGACTCTGATCAACCAATCCTAAGAGACTATGGAGTAGTAACACGTAATCCTGATAGACGGAAGAGAAAGCCTAGTTCCTTAACCCCGTAGGAAAGATAGATGACTCAGATCAGAAGGCATGAGGCATAAGGAGTAAAAAGAGCCTTACGTTCCCTTCCACAATCAATTCCCCTATATAGCTAAAGAATTGCTAGACTCAACTTCGACCAGGTTGGCTTGGAAATCCTACAGGCAGTCAGGCTCTGATACCAAAACTGTCGGGACCCCGATTCTAAGTCACACCGATCTAGCATGTAACACCTCATATCACTTTGCGGCCTCACGCACGGTATCCCCACGGGTGTCGCCTTACCATGGCCCGGAACCGTTTGCGCCTTTTGGCTCACGTATATGATAGTGTCGCTAGCATCCATATGACAGAGAACCTGGGCCGACATGGCTAGTCATGAACCCAAAGCGGCACAGACCTATGGAGACAGGCATACATGAATCACATCGAGCATGTCGGTCAACAACGTATGAATCCGGGCTGTAGCACTGGGCTAACAGGACTCTGGAAGTCACCGCGTGACATTTCCCCGGAGGGACAGACATAGGAACGAAGTGGAACACATGCCGGCCAGTCAAGTGTTCTGAGCAGTAGTGCTGGGCTAGCAGGACTCCGGTGAACCGGGCTGTAGTGGACTACTATGGCTCAAGGAAGCACTAGACTACATTTCCCCATAAGAGAGGCTGCCAAGGACAAACAACTAGATTGTCGGATCCCACACATAGCAATACACGTCACACGTACGCATAACATGCAAGTATGTGATGTACAACCTGGCATCACAACATAACGCAACTCATATAGATAAAGGCTTAGAAGAGCCACATAGTATAAATACAAACAGGGGTCACATGACCCATCATTTAGAGCATACAAGCAACGGAAGCATTACATGTCTGAGTACAGACAACTACAAAAGAAAAAGGCCGAGAAGCCTGACTATGTACAAGTCCCTCTAAGGTACAAGATCATAGCTGAGGTAACAAGCTATTCGTCGAAGTCCAAGCGGTACTACTAGTGAGACAGATGTCTCATCTGCAAAACATAAATAAAACAAACGTGAGTACAAAGGTACTCAGCAAGACTTACATCAGATCCTATCATACATGCATTGTATCAAGAAGATAATGTGGGGTTTAGTTGCAGCAAGCCAGCTTTGACTCGGTGGCTATCCTGTTCTATGACAATGAGAAACTTCTTTGAGGTGAGGCAGCGCACACGAGTCCACTAATCACCACATCAATACACTACTATGGATTCATCCCCGTCTCTCCTACGAGAAGGCCATCCATAGCACTCACACTTGTCTTGAGCATTTTAGAGTATCCACTTTAAGTTGTCTAGGTACCACGTAAGCATCCAAGAAGTCCATAACCGAGGACACGGCTATTCGAATAGATCATGATAACCCTGCAGGGGTGTACTTCATCACACACGCTCTCACCACTTATCACCATATACCCGTCATGTATCTCGGCAACCTTCAAGCGGAAGCCTGGCGAGGGTGTCGGCCACGACCTAAGTAACCACACAAGACTCTAATCCAGGTTTATCACCTATTTGGGTTCCATCCGCAAGGAGATCCGGCCGGGGTGTCGCTCACGGCCCCAAACGATGTGAGCAGGGTTCCCAAGCCCACCATCCGGGTGCCACTTGGTACACCATGCCACCTGTGCCTACTCTGTCCTGAGCCCACCCTGCTGGGTGCCACTCGGTAGAAAAATAGCACTACCTACAAACACCAGAAACTATTTGCAACTCCTGGACAGAGATCAAGGCAGTTAATAAGCCGAGAGAGCTTGGAGCGCCCGGAGCCCAATGTGTGGTAGTAGCTAGTCATTGGACAACTTGCACAGAACTCAGTTCTTAAGGACGGTCCCAATGAGAAAACCCACCATGTACTCCTACATGGCCTCTCACCGCTACCTTTACCAAATCGTGTTCACACGCTTAACTCTCAGCACCAGAACATATCATAACACTCCAATTCATTCCCGATGAATCAGACCTGACACAACTCTAAGCAATAGCAAGCATGGCATGGTAGAAGCACATTATGGCTCAAACAACTCCTACACATGCTAGTGGGTTTCAACTATTTACTGTGGCAATGACAGGTCATGCAGAGGAATGGGTTCAACTACCGTAGCATAAAGTAGCAGTTGAATCGTTGTTGTCCTAATGCAATAAATGAGAGCAGGAGCGAGAGAGTAGGATTTTATTGGAATGAACAAGGGGGGGTTGCTTGCCTGGTAGATCAATAGGGGGGCACTGCTCCAGTGATAGGTGCTCCCGAACACTTTCCGGAGCAGGACCTATCGAGAAGGAACGGTGTCGAAAATCAAACACAAGTATATGCAACAATATGATGCATGATCATGGCATGAATATGTGATGTTGTTTGAGTTAATGCATCTAGCATTTATTTAGTTGAGGTCCATTTGAACCAAGGGTTTAAATGCAACTCCAAAATAAGCTCTTAAATATGCCATAAGTGTGTTTTCATATATACAGCATGTATAGGTTGGTTTGTCATGCATGAAAATGGTACAGATGGATAGATTGAATTTTTCTGATCATTTTTCATATATAAATTATTTCAATCTGAGCTACGGTTGAATTTCTATGAATTTTTGAAGTTTTGAATATATTCTGGAATTTCCTGATTAATTTTAAACCAGAAAATGAGATATTGCGTCAGCATGACGTCATGCCTGCGTCAGCAGGTCAACAGAGCCGACCAGGTCAAACCTGACGTGTGGGGTCCACACGTTAGTGACCGGTTAGTTAATAGTGTTAATTAGATATTAAACTAATCCTAACAGAAACATTAGCATGCCGGGCCCCACCTGTCATTGTCCCTGGGTAGTCAAATCTGGTCAACTAGGGGGGGGTTAGTTAGCGCGGGTTGACCTGGTCAATCCCGCCGGCGTTTGCCGGCGAGGCCGAACGCGGCGGAGGGCTCGGGATCGTGTCTCCGGCGACCAAATGGGCCGCGGAGACCATCCCCGAGGAGCTGGTGCCTGCGCGCATCCAGTGGAGCAGTCGGGAGGCTGCGGGGGCGGCGGAGCTCGCCGGAGCGAAGCTCGCGGTGGCGACCGGTGTTCGGGTGCGAGCGGGGATACGGCTACGGTGTGTGAGGGCGAGAACGGAGAGGGGGAGGAGGAGGAGCAGCTCACGGCGATCTCGATGGGCTTGACGGCGAGCTCGGGGACGCGCTGTGGTCGACGGGGCGGCGATGGGGATCCACGGCGGCCGGCGGTGAAGGAGACGACGGTGGCGACGATGGAGGCCGTCCGGTGGTGCGTGGCTCGACGAGGAGGTAGCAGGCAACGTGGCGAAGGTTCTGAGCACGGGGAGAGGGCGAGGGGGAGGCGGTGGCTACGGCAACGGTGGCCGGTGGCGATGGCAGAACTTCGGGCGCGGGGAGAGGGAGAGATCCAGGGGAGGAGGGAGAGCGAGAGAGAGTGCGAGAGGTCCGGGGCGGCGCGTGGTGACGTTCAGGACGGCCAGGGCGTCGGGGGAGAGGCCAGGCAGGCAGGTGGCGTGGCCGGACGCGTGGCCGCGCGCGCCGGGCGTGTGGCCCTGTCCTCCTAGCGCAAGGAAGGGGACGACTGGCACTGCCAGTCGGCTGGGCTGGCCTGTTGGACCCTGGGCCAGGCCAGGCTACACAGGGAGGTAAGTGCAGGTGGGTTTTCTTCCCTTTTGCTTCTATTTTGTTTTTGTTTTCTATTTTCTGACATTTGTTTTGATTTAATAAAAATACTAAATCATTTTATTTTATTCTGTAAATTTTAGTAGGGACTAGTTGGACCAGTCCAAAGCCCCTCACCAAAATTCAGAATTATTGGACAATATTTTATATATAATAAAATATTTATCCAATGCAAATAATTACTGGATCAATTCCAAATGCCCAAAATAAATACTTATGAGCTTCTAAAGATATTTGTTCGATTTTTATCTCTGTCCAATATTTTCAGAGAGCAACATGAACATTTTCTTGAACCTTTTTGGAGAAATTTTTATCTGGGTCATTTCCAAAAATAATTTATGAGGGTTTCACAAATCCCCATTTTAAAATTAAATGAAATTTAAACATGATGCACACATGAAGGCTAGCCTAGGTCATACCATAACTAGGGATGTGACACAGAGAGTAACATTTTTTGGATAGAAAGATAACATTAATTATGGAAATTATCATCAAGCATTGGGCAAAAGCATCACTAGAATATTCATGGCCCAGTTGCAAGACACGAGGAATTAGCTATTCAACCAAAAATATCAATGTTGTGGCACAAAAATAGCATGCCACTGGCATGCCGCTTGTAAATGGGACCCAACAGTGGGCCTCACATAAATTATTAATGGCGTGGGGATGATAGCTACACAATTAGTAAGGGCATCTCCAAGGCGGATCTCCAAAACATCCATATAGTCTGGATCGAACAGATCACACACTTTTGGACCTCCAGCGCTGAAGTAGGGATGGCATGTATACAATAGTAAGGACATCTCCAACATGGGTCACCAAAACACCCATAAATGTCCAGACCATTTGGTTTTTATAGTTTTAAGCCTCCGACATGGATCATCAAAGCGGGTTGGGCCGGTTTGGATATCTAAAATCTCACAAATCGGACTCAAATCTGTCCAGACTCCAGCCATGTCCGATCTGATACCGGGACCCAACCAAAAGAGCCCACCTGGAGCTTGCGCAATTTCACAGTTCGGCATGTTTCCTCATGAAACCCTGCACTCTCCAACCCGGTAGTCGTCGCATCCACAAGCCTCCTTCACGTTCCTATGTCCAGTCGTCGCCCTATGAATCCTCTGGAGAACATCAAAAAGGTTTGAAGTCGCTCCAGACACAGAGATGACAGTGAGCACGTCCACGTCCACGGAATGGCAAGGCCTGCATGTGAAGGCCCGTGAGAGGAAGAAGAAGCTGCTGGTGGACGCTCTACTCGAAGCTCCTCCTGCAAAGCGGACCGCAGTGGCGGCGCTGCCCGGGCAAGCCCCGATACAAGTCATCATACTACTACGACCATCTAAACAGTCAACCTGGCACACAATAGTCATCGTGGTATGTTCAAGAGTTCCATCCTAGCATGTACAAATACTTTGCACAAAAGGAGGCTGGAACTTTAGACCTTTGGCACGGACAACCGAACTAGGAGCTTTTGGGGTCGATCGATGTATACAACTTGATGAACATCCATTGCTTTTGGTAGTAGTTGCATTCGAACGCATATTTAAGTGTATGATTAAATTTCTATTGATCTAGATAAAATTGGTTAAAGGGAGGAGCTCGAGCAAGGGCAGACATTTGGTGACTCCGTTTGGATGATCTCCAACCCTCTGACCATCCATGAACACATATGAATGTGTCCGCAAGTATTTGATGATGTTTGTTTGATGATCCGTGTTGGAGATACCCCATGACAAGCACTAATGGTGTGCTTTACAATGTTGCACACCACTAGTAATTTCTCTCGGGCCTGTTGTTGGGCCCCACTTACTAGTGGAAAAGACTACCAGCCTACGTGCCATTAGTCAAGTCTCTATCAGTGGCGTTTCTGTTTGTGTGCATGCCATTTGATAAATTTTTTGGCAACAATTCATTCGAGTGGTTGCGTTTAAAAGATTTCCACCGTCTAAGCCTAGTCATAGTGGGAAGCATATGAGACTAGTTTATGTTACTACTACATCCGTCCTGGTTTATTGATCCCCTTTGTATTTTGTGTCAAATATTTATCTTATATTTAAAGAACAAAATGTTAATACATGTCACAAAAATAGTATCATTGAAAACTATGTACAGATACGATATGAATCCAAGAATATATTTTTTATCACATGCTACTCCTAGATAGATCTAAGATTCCTTCCAAAACTGTCCTAAACCATTTCCTGGTTAAGTAGTAAATGCATCATTAATTGGTGACCTGCTGAGCGTTGGTGTGGTTTAGCATCACAGCACAGCACAGTAGGAAGGACTATCAATATTCATCATCACTACTGTACCACCTGCTGAGAGCATCGACAGCACAATCTGAATAGCCTGTTGATTTGGCTGTTGCTGCAGTGATAGTACATCCACATGCATATTCAAAGTACTGAATGCATCATTTAGTTGCATGTGGAGCGTTGCTGTTGGGGTATCTGCACCGTAGCAGCCACCATTTATGTATCCCTCGTCCTTCATTTATATGATGTCCATGGCACAGTTCGTGGTCCAGAGAGCAACACAATTAAAAGTATGGCACTAGTACTCCCTTCAGTCCTTTTTACTCTGCATATTAGATTTTTGTCTGAAGTCAATCTCATCCAACTTTGACCAAGGTTATATAAATTATAGACATTCACATAACAACACCAATATCATTAGATTCATCTTGGAATATATTTTCATATTATATTTATTAGATATTATAGATGCTAATAATTTCTAATATAGATTTGGTCAAACTTATCAAAGTTTGACTTTCGGCAAATCCAATGTGCAGAGTAAAAAGGACCGGAGGGAGTACTATGTTGCTGTAGACTAGTACTGTCATCCTGGTTTATTGGTCCTCATTGTATTTTGTGCCAAAGTTTGACCGTAGGTTTAACTAACAAAATGTTTTTTGCATGTCATGTCACCAAAAATTATATCATTGAAAACTATGTCTAAATACGAATCCAACAATATAATTTTTGTTGACATGCATTAACATTTTATTAGCAAAATCTTTGGTCAAAATTTGACACAAATCACAAACGGCACTAATAAACTAGGACGGAGGTAGTACAGCCCGTGTCCTTTCCAGTAGCAATTAACACTAGTGGATGAATCCTTAATTATGGGCAGAAGTTATTACAGCAGCGCCTTCAAAAAAATGTCATCGGTGTCTCTACTATCACGGGAGTGCGATCATGATGGTGCATCGTTTGGTTTTGTATGTTTGTTAGTTTCATGCTAATTATGATTATGAAGAGTGTCGGGGAGTGGGGGTCACTTTAACTATGGAGAGTGTCATTTGTTGGATGGGAGCATTACGTTAATTATGGAGAGTATCATCATTTAGATGGGAGGATCAGAGAGTAACATTTTTTGGATAGAAAGATAACATTAGTTATGGAAATTATTATCAAGCATTGGGTGAAAGCATCACTAGAATATTCATGGCCCAGTTGCAAGGCACGAGCAATTAGCTAGTCAACCAAAAATATCAATGTTGTGGCACAAAAATAGCATGCCACTGGCATGCCGCTTGTAAATGGGACCCAACAGTGGGCCTCACATAAATTATTAATGGCATGGGGATAATAGCTACACAATTAGTAAGGGCATCTCCAAGGAGGATCACCAAAACATCCATATAGTCTGGATCGAACAGATCATACACTTTTGGACCTCCAGCGCTGAAGTGGGGATGGCATGTATACAATAGTAAGGACATCTCCAACATGGGTCACCAAAACACCCATAAATGTCCAGACCATATGGTTTTTATAGTTTTAGGCCTCCGACATGGATCATCAAAGCGGGTTGGGCCGGTTTGGATATCTGAAATCTCACAAATCGGACTCAAATCTGTCCAGACTCTAGCCATGTCCGATCTGATACCAGGACCCAACCAAAAGAGCCCACCTGGAGCCTGCGTAATTTCACAGTCCGGCATGTTTCCTCATGAAACCCCGCACTCTCCACCCCGGTAGTCGTCGCATCCACAAGCCTCCTTCGCGTTCCTATGTCCAGTCGTCGCCCTATGAATCCTCTGGAGAACATCGAAAAGGTTTGAAGTCGCTCCAGACACAGAGAAGACCGTGAGCACGTCCGCGTCCATGGAATGGCAAGGCCTGCATGTGAAGGCCCGTGAGAGGAAGAAGAAGCTGCTGGTGGACGCTCTACTCGGAGCTCCTCCTGCAAAGCGGACCGCAGTGGCGACGCTGCCCGGGCAAGCCCCGGTACAAGTCATCATACTACTACGACGACCATCTAAACAGTCAACCTGGCACGCAATAGTCATCGTGGTATGTTCAAGAGTTCCATCCTAGCATGTACAAATACTTTGCACAAAAGGAGGCTGGAACTTTAGACCTTTGGCACGGACAACCGAACTAGGAGCTTTTGGGGTCGATCGATGTATACAACTTGATGAACATCCATTGCTTTTGGTAGTAGTTGCATTCGAACGCAAATTTAAGTGTATGATTAAATTGCTATTGGTCTAGATAAAATTGGTTAAAGGGAGGAGCTCGAGCAAGGGCAGACATTTGGTGACTCCGTTTGGATGGCCTCCAACCCTCTGACCATCCATGAACACATACGGATGTGTTCGCAAATATTTGATGATGTTTGTTTGATGATCCGTGTTGGAGATACCCCATGACAAGCACTAATGGTGTGCTTTACAATGTTGCACACCACTGGTAATTTCTCTCGGGCCAGTTGTTGGGCCCACTTACTAGTGAAAAAGACTACCAGCCTACGTGCCATTAGTCAAGTCTCTATTAGTGGCGTTTCTGTTTGTGTGCACGCCATTTGATAAATTTTTTGGCAACAATTCATTCGAGTGGTTGCGTTTAAAAGATTTCCACCGTCTAAGCCTAGTCATAGTGGGAAGCATATGAGACTAGTCTATGTTACTACTACATCCGTCCTGGTTTATTGATCCCCTTTGTATTTTGTGTCAAATTTTTATCTTATATTTAAAGAACAAAATGTTAATACATGTCACCAAAATAGTATCATTGAAAACTATGTACAGATACGATATGAATCCAGGAATATATTTTTTATCACATGCTACTCCTAGATAGATCTAAGATTCCTTCCAAAACTGTCCTAAACCATTTCCTGGTTAAGTAGTAAATGCATCATTAATTGGTGACCTGCTGAGCGTTGGTGTGGTTAGCATCACAGCACAGCACACCAGGAAGGACTATCAATATTCATCATCACTGCTGTACCACCTGCTGAGAGCATCGACAGCACAATCTGAATAGCCTGTTGCTGCAGTGATAGTACATCCACATGCATATTCAAAGTACTGAATGCATCATTTAGTTTTGCATGTGGAGCGTTGCTGCTGTTGGGGTCCAGGGAGCAACACAATTAAGTAGCACTAGCACTATGTTGTTGTAGACTAGTACCGCCGTCCTGGTTTATTGGTCCTCATTATATTTTATGCGAAGGTTTGACCGTAGATTTAACTAACAAATGTTTTTGCATGTCATCAAAAATTATATCATTGAGAACTATGTCCAAATACGAATCCAATGATATAATTTTTGTTGACATGCATTAACATTTTATTAGCTAAATCTTTGGTCAAAATTTGACATAAATCACAAAGGGTACTAATAATTAGGGCGGAGGTAGTACAGCCCGTGTCCTTTCCAGTAGCAATTAACACTGGTGGATTAATCCTTAATTATGGGCAAAAGTTATTACAACAGCGCGTTCAATAATATGTCATCAGTGTCTCTAGTATCAAAGGGGAGTGCGATCGTGAAGGTGCATCGTTTGGTTTTGTATGATTATGAGGAGTGTTGGGGAGGTGGGGTCACTTTAACTATGGAGAGTGTCATTTGTTGGATGGGAGGATCACGTTAATTATGGAGAGTATCGTCGTTTAGCCGGGAGGATCAGAGAGTAACATTTTTTGGATAGAAAGATAACATGAATTATGGAAATTATTATTGAGCATTGGGTGAAAGCATCACTAGAATATTTATGGCCCCGTTGCAAGTTACGAGCAATTAGCTATTCAACCAAAAATATCAATGTTGTGGCATAAAAATAGCATGCCACTGGCATGCCGCTTGTAAATGGCACCCAACAGTGGGCCTCACATAAATTACTAATGACGTGGGGATGACAGCTATACAATTAGTAAGGGCATCTCCAAGGTGGATGACCAAAACATCCATAAAGTCTCGATCGAACAAATCATACACTTTTAGACCTCCAGCACTGAAGTGGGGATGACATGTATACAACAGTAAGGACATCTCCAACATGGATCACCAAAACACCCATAAATATCCAGACCAGGCGGTTTGTATAGTTTTAGGCTTCCAACATGGATCATCAAAGTGGGTCGGGCCGGTTTGGATATTTGAAATCTCACAAATCAGACTCAAATCCATCCGGGCTCCAGCCATGTCCGATCTAATACCCGGGGCCCAACCAAAAGCCCACTTGGAGCCTTCGCAATTTCACAGTCTGACATGTTTCCTCATGAAGCACCGCACTCTCCACCTCGATAGTCGTCGCATCCACAAGCCTCCTTTGTGTTCCTATGTTTAGTCATCGCCCTATGAATTCTCTAGAGAACATCAAAAAGATTTGAAGTCACTCCAGACATAGAGATGACCGCGAGCACGTCCGCGTCCACGGAATGGCAAGGCCTATGTGTGAAGGCTCATGAGAGGAAGAAGATGCTGCTGGTGGACGCTCTGCTCGGAGCTCCTCCTGCAAAGCGGACCACAGTGGCGGCGCTACCCGGGCAAGCTCCAGTACAAGTCATCGTGCTACTAGGACGACCATCTAAACAGTCAGCCTGGCACGCAACAGTCGTTGTGGTTTGTTCAAGAGTTCCTTTCTAGCATGTACAAACACTTTGCACAAAAGGAGGCCAAAACTTTAGACCTTTGGCACGGGCAACCGAACTGGGAGCTTTTGGGATCGATGGATGTATATGACATGATGAACATGAAGGAAATATGCCCTAGAGGCAATAATAAAGTTGTTATCTATATTTCCTTATACCATGATAAATGTTTATTATTCATGCTAGAATTGTATTAACCGGAAACTTAGTACATGTGTGAATACATAGACAAACAGAATGTCCCTAGTATGCCTCTACTTGACTAGCTCATTAATCAAAGATGGTTAAGTTTCCTGACCATAGACATGTGTTGTCATTTGATGAACGGGATCACATCATTAGAGAATGATGTGATGGACAAGACCCATCCGTTAGCTTAGCATAATGATCGTTTAGTTTTATTGCTATCGCTTGCTTCATGACTTATACATGTTCCTATGACTACGAGATTATGCAACTCCCGAAAAACGGAGGAACACATCGTGCACTATCAAACGTCACAATGTAACTAGGTGATTATAAAGATGCTCTACAGGTGTCTCCGATGGTTTTTGTTGAGTTGGCATAGATCGAGATTAGGATTTGTCACTCCGTGTGTCGAAGAGGTATCTTTGGGCCCACTCGGTAATGCACATCACAATGAGCCTTGCAAGCAATGTGACTAATGAGTTAGTTACAGAATGATGCATTACGGAACGAGTAAAGAGACTTGTCGGTAACGAGATTGAACTAGGTATGACGATACCGACGATCGAATCTCGGGCAAGTAACATACCGATGACAAAGGGAATAACGTATGTTGTTATGCGGTTTGCCGATAAAGATCTTCGTAGAATATGTAGGAGCCAATATGAGAATCCAGGTTCCGCTATTGGTTATTGTCCGGAGATGTGTCTCGGTCATGTCTACATAGTTCTCGAACCCGTAGGGTCCGCACGCTTAATGTTAGATGACGATTTGTATTATGAGTTATGTGATTTGATGACCGAAGTTTGTTCGGGATCCCAGATGAGATCACGGACACGAGGAGGAGTCTTGAAATGGTCGAGAGGTAAATATTCATATATTGGAAGGTTGCATTTGAACATCGGAATGGTTCCGAGTGGTTCGGCCATTTTTCCAGAGTATCGGGAGGTTACTGGAAGCCCCCGGAAGAATTATTGGGCCTATTGGGCCTTATTGGAGGAGAGGAGAAAGGCCACGTGAGAGGGCCCCCCCCACCTTGCCCAAACCGAATTGGACTAGGGGAGGGGCCAGCCCCCCTCTTTCCTTCTTCCTCTCTCTCCCTTCCCCGTTTCCCTCTCCGGTGGAAGGAAGGAGGGGGGCCGAATCCTACTTGGACTAGGAGTCCAAGTAGGACTCCCCCCTTATGGCGCACCCCCCTAGGCCGGCCACCTCCTCCTCCCCCCTTTATATAAGGAGGCGGGGGGCACCCCAAAGGCACAACAGACATCTCTTAGCTGTGTGTGGTGCCCCTTCATAGTTTACCACCTCGGTCATATCATCGTAGTGCTCAGGCGAAGCCCTGGGCCGGTAACTTCATCATTACCATCGCCAAGCCATCGTGCTGATGGAACTCTCTCTCGTCCTCAACTGGATCAAGAGCTCGAAGGACGTCATCGTGCTGAACGTGTGCTGTACACGGAGGTGTCGTACGTTCGGTGCTAGGATCGGTTGGATCGCGAAGACGTTCGACTACATCAACCGTGTTACTAAACGCTTCCACTTTCGGTCTATGAGGGTACGTAGACACATTCTCCCCTCTTGTTGCTATGCATCTCCTAGATAGATCCTGCGTGATCGTAGAATTTTTTTTGAAATACTATGTTCCCCAACAGTGGCATCCGAGCCAGGTCTATGCATAGATGTTATATGCACAAGTAGAACACAAAGAGTTGTGGGCAATAATAGTCATACTTCTTACCACTAAAGTCTTAGTTTGATTCGGCCATATTGTTGGATGAAGCGGCCTGGACCGACATTACATGACCGCGTTCATGAGACTGGTTCTACCGACGTGCTTCGCACACATGTGGCTGGCGGGTGTCTGTTTCTCCAACCTTAGTTGAATCGAGTTTGACTATGGTGGTCCTTGTTGAAGGTTAAAATAGCACACTTGATGAAAAATCGTTGTGGTTCTGATGCGTAGGTAAGAACGGTTCTTGCTAGAAGCCCGTAGCAGCCACATAAAACTTGCAACAACAAAGTAGAGGACGTCTAACTTGATTTTGCAGGGCATGTTGTGATGTGATATGGTCAAGACGTGATGAGATATAAATTGTTGTATGAGCTGATCATGTTTTGTAAAAGTTATCGTCAACTGTTAGGAGCCTTATGGTTGTTGCTTTATTGTATGAAATTCAATCGCCATGTAATTGCTTTACTAATTCACTAAACGGTAGCGATAGTCGTAGAAGCAATAGTTGGCAAGCATTAGTAGAAAAAGGGTCAAATGTTCAGCTCATTAGTCCCGGTTTGTATTTGAGCCGGCACTAATGTGACCAATAGTGCCGGTTCTAACGGCTAGGCGGGCGGCGCTCATTAGTACCGGTTCATGGCGAACCTTTAGTACCGGTTCGTGACACGAACCGGTACTAAAGAGGTGGTGGCCTTTAGTACAGGTTGGTGGCTCCAACCGGTACTAAAGACCCCCCCCCCTTTAGTACGGGTTGGTGGCTCCAACCGGTACTAAAGGTGGTGGCCTTTAGTACGGGTTGGTGGCTCCAACCGGTACTAAAGACCCCCCTTTAGTACCGGTTGAAGCCACCGACCCGTACTAAAGGTGGTGCGCTGCCACCCGCAATGCATAATGTTTAGTCCCACCTCGCTAGTTGATAGGAGCTCGCACCGGTTTATAAGCCCCGCCGCGGCTACCGTGTCGAGCTCCTATCTAAGCAGGCCTGTGTGGGCCTATTGCAAGTCTTCTGCCCTATGGGGCCTACTGGGCCATACGGGCCTGTATCCTGGCCCTACTAGAGGTTGGGTTTCTAGTCGTATGCAGGCTGTGCCGGCCCAGTAGGCGGGCTGTTTTTGCTTTATTTCAAAAAAATATAAAAAAATCCACCAATCGGGACTAAAGGTCCCCAAGACCACGGCACGCCTTGTGCCACGTGGTGGGCCTTTGGTCCCGGTTCGTGCTGAACCGAGACTAAAGGGGGGGACCTTTAGTGCCCACCGTTTAGTACCGGTTCCAGAACCGGTACTAAAGGTCCTTATGAACCGGTACTAAAAGTCGTTTTTCTACTAGTGGAGACGACTGTTGGGGAACACAGTATTTCAAAAAAAAAATCCTACGATCACGCAAGATCTATGGGTTAGACAACTATGTAGACATGACCGAGACACATCTCCGGTCAATAACCAATAGCAGAACCTGGATGCTCATATTGGTTCCTACATATTCTACGAAGAACTTTATCGGTCAAACCGCATAACAACATACGTTGTTCCCTTTGTCATCGGTATGTTACTTGTCCGAGATTCGATCGTCGGTATCATCATACCTAGTTAAATCTCATTACTGGCAAGTCTCTTTACTCTTTCCGTAATGCATGATACCGCAACTAATTCATTAGTCACATTGCTTGCAAGGCTTATAGTGATGTGCATTGCCGAGAGGGTCCAGAGATACCTCTCCGACAATCGGAGTGACAAATCCTAATCTCGATCTATGCCAACTCAACAAACACCATCAGAGACACTTGTAGAGCATCTTTATAATCACCCAATTACGTTGTGACGTTTGATAGCACACTAAGTGTTCCTACGGTATTCGGGAGTTGCATAATCTCATAGTCATAGGAACATGTATAAGTCATGAAGAAAGCAATAGCAATAAACTAAACGATCATAGTGCTAAGCTAACGGATGAGTCTAGTCCATCACATCATTCTCTAATGATGTGATCCCGTTCATCAAATGACAACACATGTCCAAGGCTAGGAAACTTAACGATCTTTGATTAATGAGCTAGTCAAGAAGAGGCATACTGGGGATACTCTGTTTGTCTATGTATTCACACATGTACTAAGTTTCCGGTTAATAAAGTTCTAGCATGAATAATAAACATTTATCATGATATACACAAATATAAATAACAACTTTATTATTTCCTCTAGGGCATATTTTCTTCAGTCTCCCACTTGCACTAGAGTCAATAATCTAGATTACATAGTAATGATTCTAACACCCATGGAGTCTTGGTGTTGATCATGTTTTGCTTGTGAGAGAGGCTTAGTCAACGGGTCTGCAACATTCAGATCTGTATGTATCTTGCAAATCTCTATGTCTCCCTCCTTGACTTGATCACGGATGGAATTGAAGCGTCTCTTGATGTGCTTGGTTCTCATGTGAAATCTGGATTCCTTTGCCATGGCAATTGCAGCAGTATTGTCACAAAAGATTTTCATTGGACCCGATGCACTAGGTATTACACCTAGATCGGATATGAACTCCTTCATCTAGACTCCTTCATTTGCTGCTTCTGAAGTAGCTACGTATTCTGCTTCACACGTAGATCCCACCACAACGCTGCTTAGAACGGCACCAGCTAACAGCTCCACCATTCAATTAAAATAGATATCCGGTTTGTGACTTAGAGTCATCCGGGTCAGTGTCAAAGCTTGCATCGACATAACCGTTTACGACGAGCTCTTTGTCACCTCCAAAAACGAGAAACATATCCTTAGTCCTTTCAGGTATTTCTGGATGTTCTTAACCGCTGTCCAGTGATCCACTCTTGGATTACTTTGGTACCTCCCTGCTAAACTAATTGCAAGGAACACGTTTGGTCTGGTACACAGCATTGCAATGATGATAGAACCTATGGCTGAGGCATAGGGAATGACTTTCGTTTTATCTCTATCTCCTGCAATGGTTGGACATTGAGTTTGACTCAACTTCACACCTTGTAACATAGGCAAGAACCCTTTCTTTGCTTGATCCATTTAGAACTTTCTCAAAACTTTATCAAGGTATGTGCTTTGTGAAAGTCCAGTTAAGCGTCTTGGTCTATCTCTATAGATCTTGATGCCCAATATATAAGCAGCTTCACCGAGGTCTTTCATTGAAAAATTCTTATTCAAGTATACTTTTATGCTATTCAGAAATTCAGTATCATTTCCGATCAACAATATGTCATCCACATATAATATCAGAAATGCTACAGAGCTCCCACTCACTTTCTTGTAAATACAGGCTTCTCCAAAAGCCTGTATAAAACCATATGCTTTGATCACACTATCAGAGCGTATATTCCAACTCCGAGATGCTTGCACCAGTCCATAAATGGATCGCTGGAGCTTGCACACTTCGTCAGCACCTTTTGGATCGACAAAACCTTCTGGTTGCATCATATACAACTCTTCTTTAAGATGTCCATTAAGGAATGCTTTGCATGACAACGGTTGGACATTTACTTCATATACTTAATAGGCATTTATGTCACTTAATTGCTAGCATTACGAGTAATGCCTCCCTCTTGATGTACCTTAAAACCCTTGTAACGTGGGCTGGCTGGGGCCTAGGCGCACTCTATATAAGCCACCCCCCTCCACTGGCACAAGGGTTCGCACCCCCGGTAAACATACAAACACATAATCCAATCGACCGCCTCCGGGCACCGAGACGTAGGCTTGTTACTTCCTCCGCGAAGGGCCTGAACTCGTAAAACTCGTGTGTACAACTTCACCATAGCTTGGATCTTGCCTCCTCATACCTACCCAATATTCTACTGTCAGTCTTAGATCCACAACAGTTGGCGCCCACCGTGGGGCACGTGTCTTAGCGATTTTTTGGTGGAGTTGTGATTTTTCTGATTCTCATCATCATGGTTTCTGCCGGCGAACTGGTTGAGGGCCGCGAGATCCGTCTCGGCGCGTTGTGTTCATCGCCGACGACTCCTCCTGGCTCCAGGAAGCTCCACTCGATGTCGATGCACTCCCCGTCCGTGGGGCGACGCACTTTCGCGCGTGCGTCCTCGGCATCTTTCTTCGGCAACCGTCGACCCAGTATCGGTCAGTTCCTATGGTGTCCTCGCCCCCCGTTATTCACCGACACAAGCGTTCCGGTCGGTCGCGGCTCCTGCGGTGGGTGAGACACGCGTTGGCCCGCCAGTCGGCCACCTCGCAAGTCACGGCAATTGAGCCCGACGAAACTCTCTACATCCTGTTCGGCCTATCGACCGGCTCCCTTGAGACCGCATCCGAGTGTGACAGCAGCGATCCCGTGGCAGAAGTCTTGATGGTCAATGCACCACCCAGTCCTCCAGGCTTCCCCCGCGACGATGGTGGTGACGGCAGCGGCGATGCGTCGTGCATTCACGAAGAGTACCGCCCCGACCCCTTTCTACGTAGCGGAGGGAAGAGCTTCGCTGCCGCAACATGGATGCACTTCACACTCCTATCGTTGGAGAAACCCCCAAGGCCCAGGCCTTGGAGGAAGCACGCCTGGCCAACCTGGCTGAGCGCACTCGACTGGAGAATCTGTAGCGTGCACTCGACGAGCGTTCTCGGCAGCGGATCCTCGAATCCAGTTGATGACTGAGGGAGTCCTAGATTAGGGGTCTCCGGACAGCCGGACTATATCCTTTGGCCGGACTATTGGACTATGAAGATACAAGATTGAAGACTTCGTCCCGTGTCCGGATGGGACTTTACTTGGCGTGGAAGGCAGGCTAGGCAATACGGATATGTATATCTCCTCCTTTGTAACCGACCTTGTGTAACCCTAGCCCTCTTCGGTGTCTATATAAACCGAAGGGTTTTAGTCCGTAGGACAACATACAATCATACCATAGGCTAGCTTCTAGGGTTTGGCCTCTCTGATCTCATGGTAGAACAATCAAGCAGGACGTAGGGTATTACCTCCATCAAGAGGGCCCGAACCTGGGTAAACATCGTGTCCCCTGCCTCCTGTTACCATCCGCCTTAGACGCACAGTTCGGGACCCCCTACCTGAGATCCGCCAGTTTTGACACCGACACTGGTGATTTCATTGAGAGTTCCTCTGTGTCGTCGCCATAAGGCTTGATGGCTCCTTCGATCATCGCTAGCGATGCGGTCCAGGGTGAGGCTTTCCTCCCTGGACAGATCTTCGTATTCGGCGGCTTTGCACTGTGGACCAATTCGCTTGGCCATATGGAGCAGATTGAGAGCTACGCCCCTGGTCATCAGGTCAGATTTGGAAACTTGAACTACACGGCCGACATCCGCGAAGACTTGATCTTCGACGGATTCGGGCTCATGTCGGACGCGTCGTACAGTTGTGACGAGCATGACATAACTCTTCCCTCGGACAATGTTCGGGAGATCGCATCCGCAACTACTCTGTCCATCATTCCGGAGCAAGTCGCGCCATCCGGGAGCAAAGGGATGGTCCCCGCCATGGAGGCCGCACTCTCAGTGGCGTTAGAGCCGGATACTGACTTCACCCCTTATGAGAGTCGTGTCGCCGAACCACTAGATTCATCTTCGGCAACGGACTCCGAGCCGCTCATATCCACGCCCGTCGAGTCCGTCTGGGCACCGATCATGGAGTTCACCTCCGCTGATATCTTTCAGCACTCACCTTTCGGAGATGTGCTAAATTCATTAAGGTCTCTCTCCCTGTCAGGAGAACCTTGGACGAACTATGTCCAGCTAGAATGGGATGCGGACGACGAAGAAATTCGCTGCCCACCCACCACCCTCTTCATAGCCACTATCGACGACTTAACCGACATGCTCGACTTCGGCGCCGAGGAGTTCGACGGTATGGACGATGAAGCCGGAGGCGAACAGGATCCACCGCCCTCGGGGCACGGGACCACCACCTCATCATATGATATATAGATGGTGGACACCCCCAAAGATGCCAATGGCGATGAGAAAGCGGAGGATGACCCCTCCAAGAAGTAACCCAAGCGCCGACGTCAGCGGCGCCGCTCTAAGTCCCGCCATAGCAAAAACAGCGATAATAATAGTCCACGTGACTCGGCAAGAAACGACAACTGCACCACCCCGGTGGCAGAATGCGATCAAGATGCAAAATGCACACATAGTACGGATCCGATGTCCGAACACGATGACGCCAAAGATACGCCTCATCAATCCCCGTCTAGGGAAGAAACCAGACCGGACGAAGATGCACCCATCATCCCGGAAACACACTTGGAGCAAGAGAACCTCTGCAGAAGGCTTATTGCCACAGCTAGAAGCCTGAAGAAACAGAAGCAAAGGCTCAAGGTCGCACAAAATACGCTCAACAGCAAGTGGAACAAAGTAACAAAGTATGGTGGAAGTTACCATCCAAATAGCTATCCAAAGTGCAAGCTATTACCGGAATTTGACAATGAGGCCTTAGAGCCCATACAGCCAAAAAGTGATACGGCCAACCGGCCGGATCCACCACCCTGTGAACGCGATAGAGCGGCTAACAAAGTCATGCATAAGTCAGCACATGATCTACATGAGAACTTGCGTTAAAAATCTGGCGCGACCAGATCTATCTATGGATCTAGGAAGCGCGCTATGGTACACAACCAACACCGAATACTACAACCGTCTGAACACCATGGCGCATCCCAATACAGGGGTGCCGCACACCCGTTAAGTTTCACTGATGAGGTGCTGGATCACGAATTCCTAGAGGGATTCAAACCGGTGAACATAGAGGCGTACGACGGAACCACAGACTCTGGAGTCTGGATAGAGGACTTCATCCTCCACATCCATATGGCTCGTGGAGATGATCTCCATGCCATTAAATACTTGCCCCTCAAGCTTAAAGGGCCAGCTAGGCACTGGCTGAAAAGCATCCCCGAAAACTCAATTGGAAGTTGGGAGGAGCTCGAGGACGCTTTCCGGGCCAATTTTCAAGGGACTTATGTCCGACCTCCGGATGCAAACGATTTAAGTCATATAATCCAACAGCCTGGAAAGTCCACCTGAAAGCTTTGGAACAGGTTCCTCACCAAGAAGAACCAAATTATCGACTGTCCGGACACCGAAGCCTTAGCAGCTTTCAAACACAGCGTCCGAGACGAATGGCTCGCCAGACACCTCGGTCAAGAAAAACCGAGAACAATGGCAGCCCTAACAAGCCTCATGACCCACTTTTGTGCGGGTGAGGACAGCTGGTTGGCCCGTAGCAGCACCAGCGACCCAAGCACATTCGAAGTTAGGGATGGCAATGGTAAACCACAACGCAACAAAAACAAGCATCGAAATAAAGAAGGTAGCCCAGATAACACGGCGGTTGAGGGAGTCCTGGATTAGGGGGTATCCGGACAGCCGGACTGTTGGACTATGAATATACAAGATTGAAGACTTTGTCCCGTTTCCGGATGGGACTCTACTTGGCATGGAAGTCAAGCTAGGCAATACGGATATGCATATCTCCTCCTTTGTAACCGACCTTGTGTAACCCTAGCCTCCTCCGGTGCCTATATAACCCGGAGGGTTTTAGTCCATAGGATAATAGACAATCATACCATAGGCTAGCTTCTAGGGTTTAGCCTCTCTGATCTCGTGGTAGATCAACTCTTGTACTACTCATATTATCAAGAATAATCAAGCAGGACGTAGGGTTTTACCTCCATCAAGAGGGTCCGAACGTGGGTAAAACATCATGTCCCCTGCCTCCTGTTACCATCCGCCTAGACGCACAGTTCAGGACCCCCTACCCGAGATCCGCCGGTTTTGACACCGACATTGGTGCTTTCATTGAGAGTTCCTCTGTGTCGTCACCATTAGGCTTGATGGCTCCTTTGATTATTGAGGGCGATGCAGTCCAGGGTGAGACTTTTCTCCCTGGACAGATCTTTGTAATCGGCGGCTTCGCACTGCGGGCCAACTCGCTTGGCCATCTCGAGCAGATCGAGAGTTATGCCCTTGGCCACCAGGTCAGGTTTGGAAGCTTAAACTACACGGCCGACATTCGCGGAGACTTGATCTTCGACGGATTTGAGCCCCTGCCGAGCGCGCCGCACGGTCACGATGAGTAGGATTTAGCTCTACCATAGAACAGTGTTCAGGAGACCGCACCGGCAACCACTCCGATCCTCAATTAGGAGCCCATTGCGCCATCCATGGACGGGTGGATAGACCCCGTCACGGAGGCCGTATTCTCAGCGGTGATCGAGCCAAGTATCGACATTACCCTTCAGGAGAGCCGTGATGCCAAACTGCGGGATTCTTCCCCGGCTACAGACTCCGAACTGCCTGCGCCCGTGCCTATCGAACCCGACTGGGCGCCGATCATGGAGTTCACCTCTACGGATATCTTTCAGCACTCGCCCTTCGGTGGCATACTGAACTCATTAAGGTCTCTCTCCCTGCCAGGAGAGTCCTGGCCGAACTATGTTCGGCAGGATTGGGATGCGGATGACGAAGAAATTCGCCGCCCACCCACCACCCACTTAGTAGCCACTATCGACAATTTGACCGACATGCTCGACTTAGACTCCGAACACATCGACGGTATGGACGACGATGCGGGAGACGAAGAGGAACCACTGCCCACAGGGCACTGGACAGCCACCTCATCATATGATACATACATGGTGGACACACCCAAAGAAGGCCATAGCGACGGGACGGCGGAGGATGACCCCTCCAAGAAGCAACCCAAGCGACGACATCAGCGGCGCCGGTCAAAGTCTCGCCAAAGCAAAAGTGGTGACACCGGCATAGGAGATAATACCACTCCGGACAGTGCCGAAGACGACAACAATCCCCTCCAGCAAGATTTAGAGCAGGAGGATGGAGAAGCCAGGTCTCCCGAGAGAGCGGCAGATGGAGAGGCAGAGGATGATAATTAGATGCCTCCCTCCGAAGACGAGGCAAGCCTTGACGACGACGAATTTGTCATGCCAGAGGATCCCGCCGAGCAAGAGCGCTTCAAGCGTCGGCTTATAACCATGGAAATAGCCTTAAGAGAAAGCAGCAGCAGCTACAAGCTGATCAAGATTTGCTAGCTGACAGATGGACTGAAGTCCTTGCGGCCGAGGAATATGAACTCGAACACCCCTCCAACAGTTACCCAAAGCGCAGCTTGCTACCCCGACTGGAGGAGGAACTATTAAAACCTACATCTCCAGCATATGAAGCGGCTGATCGGCCACCTCGTGGCCGCGATAGAGAGGCATTTCAGCCAAAAACTCAGCCCGCACCCCGACACCACGCAAATAAAAATGACAAGGCACGGGGAAACACGCTGGACCTGCGAGACGTATTGGAGGACAAAGCAAAACACGCAAGATCGATCTACGGATCACGAGGGCGCGCCACTACGCGAGATGATAACCGTCACGCCGGATACAGTAAAAGTAAAACCGGCCGGGCCGAACACAGCGGACAAGACTCATTCGAGGTGCGTCGCGACATAGCCCACTACAGAGGCGCCACACACCCCATATGCTTCACAGACGAAGTAACGGATCACCAAATCCCAGAGGGTTTCAAACCCGTAAATATCGAATCATACAATGGCACAACAGATTCTGCGGTATGGATCGGGGACTTCCTCCTGCACATCCACATGGCCCGCGGTGACGATCTACACGCCATCAAATACCTCCCACTCAAGCTCAAAGGACCAGCTCGGCATTGGCTCAACAGCCTGCCAGTAGAATCCATTAGCTGTTGGGAAGATCTGGAAGCCGCATTCCTCAACAACTTCCAGGGCACTTATGTGCGACCACCAGATGCCGATGACTTGAGCCACATAATTCAGCTGCCAGAGGAATCAGCCAGGCAATTCTGTACACGGTTCCTGACAAAGAAAAATCAAATCGTCGACTGTCTGGATGCAGAGGCCCTCGCAGCTTTTAAGCACAACATCCGCGACGAGTGGCTCGCCCGGCACCTTGGCCAGGAAAAACCGAAATCTATGGCAGCCCTCACGACACTCATGACCCGCTTTTGCACGGGAGAAGACAACTGGCTGGCTCGCAATAATAACATATCAAAGAACCACGGTACTTCGGATACCAAGGATAGCAATGGCAGGTCACGTTGCAACAAACATAAGCGCTGCATCAATAGCGACAATACCGAGGATACGGCAGTCAATGCCGGATTCAGAGGCTCTAAACCCAGTCAGCGGAAAAAGCCATTCAAAAGAAGCACTCCGTGCCCGTTCAGTTTGGACCATATACTCGATCGCTCGTGCCAAATACATGGCACCCCCGACAAGCCAGCCAACCACACCAACAGGGAAAGTTGGTTGTTCAAGCAGGCCGGCAAGTTAAACGCCAAAAACAAAGACAAGGGGCTACATAGCGATGGCGAGGAGGAGCCCCGGCAGCCGAACACCGGAGGGCAGAAGAGGTTCCCCCCACAAGTGTCAGGACCCTGATTCCAAGTCACATCGATCTAGCCGGTAACACCTCATATCACTTTGTGGCCTCACGCACGGTATTCCCACGGGTGTCGCCTTACCATGGCCCGGGACCGTTTGCGCCTTTTGGCTCACGTATATGATAGTGTCGCTAGCATCCATATGACAGAGAACCCGGGCCGACATGGCTAGTCGTTAACCCAAAGCGACACTAACCTATGGGCACAGGCATACATGAATCACATCGAGCATGTCGGTCAGCAGCGTGTGAATCCGGGCTGTAGCACTGGGCTAACAGGACTCCGGGAACCCGAGCTGTAGCAGGCTAGGCAGGACTCCGGATGTCACCGCCTGACATTATCCCCAAAGGGATAGACACAGGAGCGAAGTGAACCACATGCCGGCCAGTCAAGTGTCCTGAGCAGTAGTGCTGGGCTAACAGGATTCCGGTGAACCGGGCTGTAGCGGACTACTATGGCTCATGGAAGCACTAGACTACATTTCCCCATAAGAGAGGCTGCCAAGGATAAACAACTAGATTGTCGGATCCCACACATACCAAGCATTTCAATCATACACACAATATGCTTGATATGTGTAAATACAACATGGCATCACAACATACCTCTACAACTCAAGTATTTATTCGTTAGGCTCCGAGGAGCGAGATATTACAAACATGGGTCTCATGACCCAACAATCATAGCATACAAATCAAAGCACATGCGGTAGCTTAACATGTCTGAGTACATACATCTACAAATGAAAAAGGCTAAGAAGCCTGACTATCTACCAGATCCTGCCGAGGGCACAAGATCGTAGCTGAGGTATCAAGTTAAACGTTGAAGTCCACACAGAACTACTAGCGAGACTGACGTCTCTCTGAAAAACATAAAATAGGCAAACGTGAGTACAAATGTACCCAGCAAGACTTACATCAGAACTATCTACATATGCATCGGTATCAGTAAAGGGGTGGTGGAGTTTAACTGCAGCAAGCCAGCTTTGACTCAGTGGCTAACCTGAACTACGACTGCAAGCAACTCTTTTGAGGTGGCGCACACGAGTCCACATATTCACCATTCAATACACCACTATGGATCCGCTCCCGTCTCCCTACAAGAAAGGCCATCCATAGCACTCACACTTATCTTGCGAGTTTTAGAGTATCCACTTCAAGTTATCTATGAACTGTATAGGCAAGCAAGTAGTGCTTTACCGCGGCTATTCGAATAAATGATGTTAACCCTGCAGGGGTGTACTTCTTCACACACGCTCTCACCACTTACCGTCGTTTACACGACATGTACTCGGCAACCTTCAAGCGGAAGCCCAACGAGGGTGTCGGCCACGGCCTACCTAAACACTCAAGTCTCTAGTCCAGGTTTATCGCCTATCCAGGTTCCATCCGCAGGGAGTCCGGCCGAGGTTTCCACATACGGCCCCGGACAATGTGTACAGGGTTCCGAGACACCAAACGGGCGCCCGGCATGCCCGGCCACGGTGTATCTACCGCATCATAGCCCACCCCTAGGGTCAGCGCTACGCACGGCCACCAACAAATAACCTATAAACACCAGAAACTAGTTGCAACTCCTGGACAGAGAACTAGGGTGGTTAAGAAGCCGAGAGGGTCCATTGGTTTCGGGCCCAATGCGTGGTAGTAGCTGGTTCTTAAATCACACATACAGATCTCGGTGCTTAAGGACGGTTCCAATGAAACAACCCACCCTGTACTCCTACATGGCCTCTCATCGATACCTTTACCAAATCGTGTTCAACACACTTAGCTCACACAGAGTAGGACATGTTCACAACTTTCCAATTCATCCCCGATGAATCAGACCTGACACAACTCTAAGCAGTAGCAGGCATGACAAACAAGCATGGATGAGTAGGCACATCAGGGCTCAAACAACTCCTACTCATGCTAGTGGGTTTCATCTATTTACTGTGGCAATGACAGGTCATGCAGAGGAAAGGGGTTCAACTACCGCAACATGTGACAGTTGAATCGTTGTTGTCCTAATGCAGTAAAAGAGAGCAGGAGCGAGAGAGTGGGATTGTGTTGGAATGACCAAGGGGGTTTTGCTTGCCTGGCACTTCTGGAGATATCATTTGGTCTTCATCAGTGTCAACGATCACAGCATCGGTACAACGTCTATCGAGAGGGGACAACCATCGGCAACAGAGAAGGAACACAATCAATGCAATGCACAGCATGATGCATGATAATGACATAGCAATATGTTGTTGATTGAGCTAATGTAACTAGCAACACAATTAAATGAAGTTGGTTTGAATACAAGATTCAAATTCAAACTCCATATATGATTAGTTAAATGCCATTTATTTGTTTTGTCCAAAACAGAGGACAAACATTGTTCAAACATGCATGAAAATGCCATAACCAGATTCCTTGAATTTTTTTGATAATTTTTCATATATAAATTATTTCATTATGAGTTATAGATTATTTTCTATGATTTTTAGAAGTTTTAGGCATTTTCTGAAAATAAATAAATCATTTAGATTTATTTAAAATCCAGAAAAGGTTTTACTGCGTCAGCATGACGTAAGAGTGACGTCATCAGGTCAACTGTGGCTGGCCAGGTCAAACCTGACCAGTGGGACCCACTGGTCAGTGACTCAGTCCACTAACTTAGTTAGTTAGTGTTAAACTAACCCTAACCAGGCTGTTAGCAGGGCGGGGCCCACATGTCAGTGACTTGTTTAGTTGTCTAAATTAGTTAGTTCTAATTAATCTGGAGTTAACTAATCAGGGGCTTGGGCCCACATGTCAGGACGCAGGGGAGGTCAAACAGGGGTTAAACCCTGCCGGCGTTGAGTCGCCGGCGAGGCCGAGACGGCGGAGGGGCTCGGATTTTGCCCTCCGGCGACCAAATTAGCGGCCGAGACCACCGGTGCGAAGCCCAGGCTCTCGCGCATCCAATGGAACACGCAGGAGACCGTGGGATGGCCGGAGGCGACAACGGCATCAAGGTCAGCGGCGGCCGGAGCACGGGCTCGACGGATTCGTCGCTACGGTGAGCATGGCATGCGTTGCTTGGCATCTACGGAATCTGCACATGCTAACGAGGCTGTTGGGCATGCTAGTATGACCAAAGGGTCACCGGACTAACGCCGGCGACGAGCTCGGGCGGAGGTGACCTTAGGCCTCGATGAACACGACGGCTACAGTGTGCAAAAGGACGCGGCGTTAGGGGGAAAGTGACCGGAGGCTCACAGCGTGTCGATTGAAGTACTCGTCGGGCTCGGGGAAGGCCTGCAGACGACGGAGCAACGATGGCGATCGCTAGATCCCGCGGAAGAAGACGGCGGTGTTCAGGAAGAAGCAGGGCTTCCCGACCCGCACGGCTCGGCGAGGAGGAGTAGGGCAACGGGGCGGTTCTTCTAGACACAGCGGAGAGGCGGGGCAGTGGCTCTGGCCGCGGCGAACAGCGTCGGTGGCGGTGGGCATGCTCGGCCATGGGGAGGGAAAGCAGAGGAGCGAGGGGGGGAGAGAACCAGAGAGCGAGAGAGAGGCAGAGAGGTGCGTGGAATCTCCAGGGCGACGTCGGGAAGGCGGCAACAAGCAGGAGGTGGCGCGCGCGTGCTGGTGCGTGTCGGGCACACGCCCTCCTGCTTACTGGCAGGAGGTTGAAGACGATGGCGACTGCGGTGGGCTGGGCCAGCTGGAGTTGGGCCAGGTGGGCTGCCAGGAGGTAAGCCCCAGGTAACTCTTCCCTCTTCTCTTTCTGTTTTCATTTATTTAATTCTCTGTTGTTTGTTTTGAATTAGTAGAAATACTAATCCATTTTAGAAAATTCTGAAAATAATCATAGGCACCTTTGGAATTACTCCCAACAGCCTAGAATTACTTTTAAAAGTATTTGGGCATTTAAAAGTATTTATAGTATTTTAAATGCCCAAATGCAAATAGTTATGTCTTAATTCAAAAATCCAAAATGGCTCCAAAATTTATGAACCCATTTTGGCAGAGGTTTTAGCCAGGACCAAAAATGATGAACATTTGTTTAAGGGCATATTGGGTTCATTGAAAATATTTAAAGTTGGGCCTATTTGCATTCCTTTGGTGCTAGGGGTTTGATCATCCCCATTTCAGTTTCATAAAAAAAATAAACATGATGCCATGATGATCATGCAAGAGTAAGCAAAGCTAAGCTAGGGCTGTGACAACTCACCCCCACTAAACAAGAATCTCGTCCCGAGATTCAAGCGTAGGGTAAGATGAAGGGGGACGCAAACTTAACCCAATCTTCACGATCCAAGTTGCACTTCATAAGAACGTTGGTTCGATCGCCATCTTTGTCTCGATGTCTTGCTCTGAGAACTCCAACCAACATGACAACGAGAGGGAAGGGAAAACTCTAGAAGGATCGATCTTCTCGAAGATCGAAAAAAACTCAGGATCAACTCATGGAGTGAGACATAGGAACATCTCTCCAATTGGGACACAAAGTTCACATCAGGGTGATGGAAATCAGACGACGAGGATTCAAGTTGGTAGGTAGGAATTCCACGCTTGAGTAAGGTGGTGCAAGGTTTCAAAGTTGCGAGGAGATAATTGTCATGAACCCATAACAGGGCACCTCGGAGAAGGTGACTCGTTGAACTGTTCCCTTAAGTGGCAAAAGAATTACTTTTGATCCATAAATCATTGAAACTCTTCATACTAGCTTAAGGCAATTTACAATTGATCGTTTGAGATAGCTCGAAGAAATGGCATACTCGGACTAGGATGGATGATGCGGATACAAAGGAAGATAACACCTTCTCAGATCTTCCCAGCAAGACTTACATCAGAACTATCTACATATGCATCGGTATCAGTAAAGGGGGTGGTGGAGTTTAACTGCAGCAAGCCAGCTTTGACTCAGTGGCTAACCTGAACTACGACTGCAAGCAACTCTTTTGAGGTGGCGCACACGAGTCCACATATTCACCAGTCAATACACCACTATGGATCCGCTCCGTCTCCCTACGAGAAAGGCCATCCATAGCACTCACACTTATCTTGCGAGTTTTAGAGTATCCACTTCAAGTTATCTATGAACTGTATAGGCAACCAAGTAGTCCTTTACCGCGCACGTGGCTATTCGAATAGATGATGTTAACCCTACAGGGGTGTACTTGTTCACACACGCTCTCACCACTTACCACCGTTTAGACGACATGTACTCGGCAACCTTCAAGCGGAAGCCCAACGAGGGTGTCGGCCACGGCCTACCTAAACACTCAAGTCTCTAGTACAGGTTTATCGCCTATCCAGGTTCCATCCGCAGGGAGTCCGGCTGTGACGCCCCCGATCCAATCTTACACTAATCATACACGCAAACGTGTACGATCAAGATCAGGGACTCACGGGAGATATCACAACACAACTCTAAAAATAAAATAAGTCATACAAGCAACATATTACAAGCCAGGGGCCTCGAGGGCTCGAATACAAGAGCTCGATCATAGACGAGTCAGCGGAAGCAACAATATCTGAGTACAGACATAAGTTAAACAAGTTTGCCTTAAGAAGGCTAGCACTAACGGGGATACGGATCGAAAGAGGTGCAGGCCTCCTGCCTGGGATCCTCCTAACTACTCCTGGTCGTCGTCAGCGGGCATCACGTAGTAGTAGGCACCTCCGGTGTAGGGGTCATCGTCGACGGTGGCGTCTGGCTCCTGGGCTCCAACATCTGGTTGCGACAACCAGGTAGAAGGGATAGAGGGAAAAGAAGGAGAAAGCAACCGTGAGTACTCATCCAAAGTACTCGCAAGCAAGAAGCTACACTACATATGCATGGGTATCAAATGGAGTAAGGGTATCATATGTGGACTGGACTGCAGAATGCCGGAATAAGAGGGGGATAGCTAGTCCTATCGAAGACTACGCTTCTGGCAGCCTCCGTCTTGCAGCATGTAGAAGGGAGAAGACTGAAGTCCTCCAAGTAGCATCGCATAGCATAACCCTAACCGATGATCCTCCCCTCGTCGCCCTGTGAGAGAGCGACCACCGGTTGTATCTGGCACTTGGAAGGGTGTGTTTTATTAAGTATCCGGTTCTAGTTGTCATAAGGTCAAAGTACAACTCCAAGTCGTCCTGTTACCGAAGATCACGGCTATTCGAATAGATTAACTTCCCTGCAGGGGTGCACCACATACCCCAACACGCTCGATCCCATTTGGCCGGACACACTTTCCTGGGTTATGCCCGGCCTCGAAAGATCAACACGTCGCAGCCCCACCTAGACCAACAGAGAGGTCAGCACGCCGGTCTAAACCTAAGCGCACAGGGGTCTGGGCCCATCGCCCTTAGCACACCTGCACGTTGCGTACGCGGCCGGAAGCAGAACTAGCCCCCTTAATACAAGAGCAGGCTTACGTTCCAATCCGGCGTGCGCCACTCAGTCGCTGACGTCACGAAGGCTTCGGCTGATACCACGACGCCGGGATACCCATAACTACTCCCGCGTAGATGGTTAGTGCGTATAGACCAAATGGCCAAACTCAGATCAAATACCCAGATCTCGTTAAGCGTGTTAAGTATCCGCGAACGTCGACCAGGGCCAGGCCCACCTCTCTCCTAGGTGGTCGGAACCTGCCCTGTCGCTTCGCCTCAAAGATCCACTCGCGGGTGCTCCTCAAGCCGACCCGTCTTTAGTCACCACATGTATCATGTATAAAGTATATAGTATATACCCGTGATCAACTCCCGAGTGATCACGGCCCGATAGTATAGCATGGCAGACGGACAAGGATGTAGGGCCACTGATGAAAAACTAGCATCCTATACTAAGCATTAGGATTGCAGGTAAGGTAACAACAGTAGTAGCAAGGACAGGCTATGCATCAGTATAGGATTAACGGGAAGCAGTAACATGCTACACTACTCTAATGCAAGCAGTATAGAGAAGAGTAGGCGATATCTGGTGATCAAAGGGGGGGCTTGCCTGGTTGCTCTGGCAAGAGAGAGGGATCGTCAACTCCGTAGTCGTACTGGGTAGCAGCGGCGTCGGTCCCGGTGTCTAGCGAGAGAAGAGGGGGGAGAAACAATAAATATTTAAGCAAACAGATGCATAGCGATGCATGACATGACAAGTAGCGGTGCTAGGGGTGCCCTATCGCGGTATGAGGTGATACCGGTGAAGGGGGGGAAACATCCGGGAGAGTATCCCCGGTGTTTCGCGTTTTCGCACAGATGAAACAGAGGGGGAAAGTTGCGTGTTTGATAGGTTAGGGAGGTGTGGCGGACGAACGGGTTGCGTATCCGGAATCGTCTCGCCGTTCTGAGCAACTTTCATGTACAAAGTTTTTCGATCCGAGCTACGGTTTATTTTATATTAATTTTAAAATTTTTAAATCAATTTTAGGATTTATTTAATTAATTTAACCAACATTATCCCGAATAGTGTCTGCTGACGTCATCATGACGTCAGCAGTCAACAGGGTGTTGACTGGGTCAATCTGACGTGTGGGTCCCGCATGTCATACACTGTTTACTCTAATTAGGATCTAACTAATCTAATCACAGTTTAATTAACTCACAATACTTAATTAGGTTAACTAAACAAGATTAATTAAGTTAATTAATTTGCTAATTAATTAATTAATTATTAATTAATTAATTTTTTTTAATCCCCCTTTTTTTTGCTCTGTTTTTTTTATCGTTCTGGGGCCGGGCCCCACATGTCAGTGGCCCAAAGGGCCACAGCGATTCGGGCGCGTGGGTTCCGGGCGCAGGCACCCAGCCCGATTGGCAAATGCCCAGATGGGCAGGGGGGGCGGCCACGGGCACGGCAAGCCCGGCCGCCTGGGACGACCGCGGCAGCGGCGAGGCGAGGCGGGGCGATGGCGCGGGCGGCGGAGGAGCAGATCAACGGAGCAAGGCCGAGCGTGGCGGCCGCGGCAGGGGAGCCGCACGGGGAAGCGGGGAGGGGCCGGGGGCGGGACGGCCCGGCGCGGGCGACGGTGGCGCCGGAGCGCGTCGAGCGGCGACGGCCGAGGCGACCTAGGGGGAGAGGAGGGCGAAGGGGGTAGCTCACGGGGGAGGGGGAAGTAGGGCAACGGGGCAGTGGGCTCGGGGCGGTCGGGGAAGACCGGCGAGGAGGAGGACGAGGAGGCGTTCGGCGGCGACGGGGCGGTCCGGCGACGAGGGCGGCGGGCGACGGGGTCGGGGGCGCGGCGCTGGAACGGCGGCCTCGGCACGGGGCGAGGAGGAGGCCGAGGCACGCGGGGCGGTGGCAGCGGCACGGCAGCGTCCAGAGGAGGACGGGGAGCGCGGTGGCGGTGGCGATGGTGAACGGCGGCGGGGCGAGAGGCAGTCCGGCGGGGGAGCGTGCCGGCGCGGCCCAGGCGGCGTGGGGGCGGCGCAGTCGTCGCCGCAGGGTCCGTTCCCCCGATCCGATCAGGATCGGGGAGGAGGGGGAAGAGCGAGGGGGGCACGAGTGGGTGGCGGTTCCCGGCGCCGGCGGGCGGCGGCCTCAGGGGTGCGGCGGCTCGGGTGCCCGCACCACCGAGTGTGCGTGCGTGCGTGTGTGTGGCGGCGGAGTGGGAGGATGAGGGAGACACGAGGAGAGGAAGTGGGGATCGTGGGATGGGTTAGGTCACGGTAGGAGGGATAGTAGGAGGGGAGGTGGGCCGGCCTGGTGGGGTGGCCGGCTGGGCCGGTTGGGTTGGCCCAGTTGGGCCACGGCCCAGGGAGGGGGGGCTTTCTCTCTCTTTTCCTTTTCTTTTGTTTTCCCCTTTTGTATTTTCTTTTATTATTTCTTTCCTGTTTAATTCATCTAAAAGTATTTAGGCATTTTATAAAAAGGTGTTTACCTCACCATAATTACCGGTGTAATATTTGGCAACCACCGAACATTTTTGTTTCAAATTTTAAAAACTTTTATTGCCGACATTAATTTTAATTTTGAATTTGAAGTTAACGCGGTTTGAACTAACGGGCGTTTAGCAACAGTAATCGGGATGACATGGCATGATTAGCGTGGGATTTCTGTAGCAAGATTATCCGGGCGTTACAAATCTCCTCCACTACAAGAAATCTCGTCCCGAGATTTAGGAGGTAGAAGGAAACAGTGCAGGGTATTCATCGCGAAGACGATCCTCGCGTTCCCAGGTGCCTTCGTCTTCAGAGTGATGCGACCACTGGACCTTGAGGAATTTGATCGCCTTCTGACGTGTGCGGCGTTCAGCTTGGTCAAGAATGCGGACCGGATGCTCTTTATACGAGAGGTCCTGTTGCAATTCGAGCACTTCATGATCCACCGCTCGGATTGGATCCTTGAAGCAACGGCGGAGTTGTGACACGTGGAACACATCGTGAACCTGAGAAAGGTTCGGTGGAAGCTCCAGTTGATATGCCACCTTTCCACGCCTTTCGAGAATAGTGAAAGGACCAATATAGCGGGGAGCTAACTTTCCTTTGATCCCGAAGCGGTGTGCACCCTTCATTGGTGTAACTCGAAGATAAGCCTTTTCGCCAGGTCGATAGACCATGTCTTGGTGATGACGGTCATACTGACTTTTCTGACGTGACTGAGCAGTCTTGAGATTCTCGCGAATAATGTGGACTTGTTCTTCGGCCTGTTGGATAATATCCGGACCAAAGAGTGGACGCTCCCCAGTTTCTGACCAGTTCAGAGGGGTTCGACACTTTCGTCCATATAGCACTTCGAAGGGGGACATCTTCAGACTAGCTTGATAGCTATTATTATAAGAGAACTCGGCATATGGAAGAGATTCCTCCCATTTCTTGCCGAATGATATTACACAAGCTCGAAGCATGTCTTCGAGAACTTGGTTGACACGTTCAACCTGTCCTTGCGACTGAGGATGAAACGCAGTACTGAACGACAGATGAGTTCCCATAGCTTCTTGGAAACTCGCCCAAAACCTTGAAGTGAATAAGCTGCCACGGTCTGAACTGATAACCAGTGGAATACCGTGAAGTGAAACAATTCTGGCCATGTAGAGAGTAGCAAGCTGACTAGCCGTGATTGTCTCTTTGACCGCCAGAAAATGGGCAACTTTGGAAAGCCGGTCAATGACGACAAGAATAGCATCATTACCTTTCTGCGATTTGGGAAATCCAGTGACGAAGTCCATTTCAACATGGTCCCATTTCCATTCAGGAATAGAGATAGGTTGCAGAGTTCCAGCAGGCCTTTGATGCTCTGCTTTGATTCGGCGACAAACGTCACACTCAGCAACATAACGAGCAATGTCCTGCTTCATATTAGACCACCAGAATCTTTGACGAATATCCTGGTACATCTTTGTACTACCAGGATGGATGGACAGAGGCGTATCATGGGCTTCTTGCATAACCCTTTTAGTCTTATCCAGGTTTTTCTTCGAACATGGTACCACTAGGCGGCCCTTGAAATACAAGGCGCCATCGTCGGCGATCGTGAAGAATGAGGGCTTTCCTCTTTTGAGGTCGCGCTTAATCTTGAGGACTTCATCGTCACACTTCTGTATCCATTTGATGGTGTCCACAAGATCTGGTTTCGCAACCAGCGTATTGAGAGAACCCTTGGAAACAACATGGAGGTTCTGTTTGGGGAAACCTTCGGGAGGGGGAGCGAGTGATCCCGGAGGAACAATATGGAGGTTCAGCCTTCTAAATTCTTCGGTAAGCGAGGGCTGAACTTTATGAACCTGGAGGTGGTTGCAGTAAGACTTGCGGCTCAAGGCATCAGCCATCACATTAGCCTTGCCGGGGGTATATGATATATCCACGTCAAAGTCTGCAACAGTCTCCATCCATCTCTGCTGGCGTAGGTTCAAATCTGGCTGAGTAAACAGATACTTCAGACTTTGATGGTCGGTGAAGATCTCGCAACGATTACCGAGAAGGTAATGTCGCCACTGCTTCAGTGCATGAATGACAGCAGCAAGCTCGAGGTCGTGAACCGGGTAGTTTTCTTCGTGAGGGCGCAATTGACGAGAGGCATAAGCAATCACTCTGCGCTCTTGCATTAGAACACAGCCTAATCCTTGACGGGAAGCGTCGCAGTAAATGACGAAGTCCTTCTTAGTATCAGGTGGTGCAAGCACGGGGGCAGAAGTCAACTTGTCTTTGAGCGCCTGGAAACTTTCCTGACACTTGTCTGTCCAGTCGAACTTGACACCCTTATGCAACAAATTAGTCAGAGGCCTGGCAATCTTGGAGAAGTTCTCGACGAATCGACGACAATAGCTGGCGAGACCGAGAAAACTTCGGACTTGCTTCACATTCTTCGGAGGAGTCCAATCGAGAATAGCCTGAACTCGTTCAGGGTTGACGGCAATACCATCTTTGGAGATGACATGCCCAAGATAGGTTACTTCGGGAAGCCAGAATTCACACTTGGAATACTTAGCATACAGCTGATGTTCTCGAAGCTTCTCTAGCACAAGACGCAGATGTCCAGCATGTTCTTCCTCGTTCTTGGAAAATACAAGGATATCGTCCAGATAAACCACGACGAACTTGTCGAGGTAATCCATGAATATATAATTCATCAGACGAGAGAAGGTGGCTGGAGCATTCGTTAAACCGAATGACATGACGGTGTACTCGTATGATCCATACCGAGTCACGAAGGCAGTTTTTGGGATGTCCTCTTCACGAACACGGATCTGGTGGTAACCCAACCTCAAGTCGAGTTTGGAGAACACTGATGAGCCAGCCAGTTGATCATAAAGATCATTGATCCGAGGAAGAGGATATTTATTCTGAATGGTAGCTTGGTTTATAGGACGGTAGTCTTGGACTAATCGGTTTGTCCCATCCTTTTTCTTAACAAAGAGAGAAGGTGCTCCCCAAGGAGAGCAACTAGGACGAATGAAACCTTTGACAAGAGATTTGTCGATTTCCTCCTTAAGCTCAATGAGTTCATGCGGCGGCATCTTATAGGGTCGTTTGGCTATAGGGGTGGTGCCGGGTTTCAAGTCGATGATGAATTCGACAGCTCTAGCAGGGGGAATCCCTGGAAGTTCTTCTGGGAAGACATCTTGGAATTCACGAACGACGGGAATGTTTTCAATGCCCTTGAGTGGTGCAGCGTTCAACGCATTCAAGGCATAAAGACGTGCCTCGGCGTTCTGAACTAGATGAGCTTGGTAAGCTATTATATCGTCAGAAGGGTGTAGCAGATGGACGACCTTAGTGGCGCAAACTATAGAAGCAGTATGCGCTTTCAACCAATCCATTCCCAGAATGAGGTCGATGTTAGACGACTTCAGGATAATGGGAGAGGCATAGAATTCCGGCCCTTCGATTTCCACGGGGACATCGATGCCAACCAGTGAGGTTTGACATTGTCCCACGGGGGTTTTTACCAATACCGAAGCGTTCATCTCCTCACATTTAACGTCATGCTTGTATGCAAAATCTTCTGACATGAATGAATGTGATGCCCCTGAATCGAATAAAACAGATGCAGGTACTGAGTTTACGAGGAGTGTACCCATCACGGTAGCAGGCTGGTCTAGAACTTCATTGAGATCAACATGGTTGGCATGAACACGACCATAAGACTTGGCACTGTTGTTGCGAGGCTGGTTGCTTCCACGGCCAGTTGCTGGGAGGGCCAGTTGATTCTGGTTTTGATTGCAATCCCTAGCACGGTGACCTGGCTGACCACACTTGTAGCAGAGGCCATTATTGGGAGTGGGAACAGGAGCTTGTGGTGGTGGAGCTGGAAGTCTTGTCTGCCTAGTTGGAGGAGCAGGCAGACGAGGTGCAGCATAGGACTGCCTTGGGGCAGGTGCATCCGGCTGGTACATGCTGTTGGGGATCCATATCTTGCGCTTCTGCGAGGACGGGCCCGAAGATGAGCCCGTGTCACGGCTGCGCTTGTGAGAGCTCTGGTATTCCTGCAGATCATTTTCGACGTTGATGGCTTTGTTCACCAGAGTGGCGAAATCAGCAAAGTCGTGCACTAGAAGTGCGAGCTTGATGTCAGCTTGAAGGCCATCACGGAACTTCTCCTGTCTGCGTGCATCAGTTGCGATGTCTTCTTCAGCATAGCGGGACAAGTCAAGAAACTCCCGCTGGTAAGCTTCCACAGTTTTATTGCCTTGGGTGAGGTTGCGGAACTCACGCTTCTTCCGGTCCATAACTCCCTGAGGAATGAAGCGAGCACGGAAGGCAGCTTGGAAGTCTGGCCAGGTGATGATTGTTCCAGCTGGCAGAGTACGCCTGTGGCTATCCCACCATTGAGCTGCGGGTCCTTTCAGGAAGAAGGAAGCAAAGGTGACATAGCTGGCAGGGGCTACATCAGCAGACTCCATCTCATAGGTGATGTCACGGAGCCAGTCATCAGCATCCAGAGGCTGAGTTGAGCTGCGGTACACAGTTGGGTTCAGGCGCATGAAATCCTGCAGAGTTACTGGGGCTGGCTGCTGGTTCATATTGGGGCAAGGAAACTGAGCCATAATATTCTCCATGAACTGACGATTCAGCTCAAACTGTTGCATCATCCCAGCCATGTACTCAGGTGGTGGTGGGGCGTTGCCACCACGACCACGACCACGACCACCTGGTCTAACCATCCTGCTAATATATAACAGGGGTAGTTCAGTATTGAGAAATGTGCAAAGACGAGAATCATTCATGATAAAACATGCACAACGAAAGCAGCACGATAGATACTACATAGTAGTCGGCATATCTTACAAAAGAGATCATGCATGGAGTTCGTTACACAGAGTCTGGTACATAGACTAAGACATCATAGGCGGCACACAGGCTCGCGGCGAATGCAGCTAACACTAACAAACAAGTCTACGTCAGTCCCATGCGGTACTGCGGAGGTAGCTGTAGCCCGACAGCTGGTAGTGACGCGAAGGAAAGACCTCTACACGAGTAGCCTGGGGCCCACGGATACTCTGGTGCGGAACCCGATGCGCAGGTGGCAGGAGAGGACCCAATGCAGGAGAGTAGCCTCCCACATCTGGCCAGCCGACGCCCTGGGGCATCACGGTCCGGGCAGGGTAGATCGCAGAACGCGACAGCTCCCCAGATCCGACGAAGGGGTGCAACATCGTCAGAGCACGGTAGAGGTGCTGACGAGTGGTGTACAACTCGTGGCGAAGAGCTCGGTTAGCTCGATCCAGCCCATCAGCATGCAGAACCAGGTTCTGATGGTAGAAGGGCTCTCGGGTGACAGTGGAGTAGGCAGCAGTGTAGTAACCCTCCGCACCAACATCGGATGCGATAGCAATGTGCCTGAAGGGGGAGGTATCCAACTCCTGATACTCTCCACGGAGACGTGTCAGAGCAGCATAAGCAGCATCGTGGACCGCCATATCGATAGTCACTCCAACACCGTGAGCAGTGTGCAGCACGGTAGTGGAGTCATACTCCCGAGAGTAGAGGTGGACGACGGCACGGTACTGCTCCTGGTTGAAGTCCTGATACTCCTCATAGACGGTGTACTCAGGGTGCCAGCGATAACCCAGATAGGTCATCATCTCAGCTAGCACGGCAGGTGATCCTGAGGCACCAATGGCCGTCGTGTGGCGCACGACTTGCCTCGTGGGTTCCATCTGAAAACAAAGATGTTTTCACAGGAGTCAAATGACAATGTGGATAATGTTCAAGTACTACTCTAAAGAATAACTAGGGCTTATCCAACTTTGGGGTGAATGTCGTAACGGGATCCTAGTGTCAGAGTTAGTAAATTCGTTTAACCCGAGTAGAAGGGCGTTCAGAGTCCCAGAGTAAAGGTCGAGGAGTAAAAGATCCTAATACCACCCAGATGGCGACGTGGGCCCGTAAGGCACACAACCAAGTTAGTAAAAGTTTTTGCAATGTCTAGACTCGACTTCGGCCAAGGAGTGTGGAAGGGGAGTTCCTACAGGCAGTCGGCTCTGATACCAACTTGTGACGCCCCCGATCCAATCTTACACTAATCATACACGCAAACGTGTACGATCAAGATCAGGGACTCACGGGAGATATCACAACACAACTCTAAAAATAAAATAAGTCATACAAGCAACATATTACAAGCCAGGGGCCTCGAGGGCTCGAATACAAGAGCTCGATCATAGACGAGTCAGCGGAAGCAACAATATCTGAGTACAGACATAAGTTAAACAAGTTTGCCTTAAGAAGGCTAGCACTAACGGGGATACGGATCGAAAGAGGTGCAGGCCTCCTGCCTGGGATCCTCCTAACTACTCCTGGTCGTCGTCAGCGGGCATCACGTAGTAGTAGGCACCTCCGGTGTAGGGGTCGTCGTCGACGGTGGCGTCTGGCTCCTGGGCTCCAACATCTGGTTGCGACAACCAGGTAGAAGGGATAGAGGGAAAAGAAGGAGAAAGCAACCGTGAGTACTCATCCAAAGTACTCGCAAGCAAGAAGCTACACTACATATGCATGGGTATCAAATGGAGTAAGGGTATCATATGTGGACTGGACTGCAGAATGCCGGAATAAGAGGGGGATAGCTAGTCCTATCGAAGACTACGCTTCTGGCAGCCTCCGTCTTGCAGCATGTACAAGGGAGAAGACTGAAGTCCTCCAAGTAGCATCGCATAGCATAACCCTAACCGATGATCCTCCCCTCGTCGCCCTGTGAGAGAGCGACCACCGGTTGTATCTGGCACTTGGAAGGGTGTGTTTTATTAAGTATCCGGTTCTAGTTGTCATAAGGTCAAAGTACAACTCCAAGTCGTCCTGTTACCGAAGATCACGGCTATTCGAATAGATTAACTTCCCTGCAGGGGTGCACCACATACCCCAACACGCTCGATCCCATTTGGCCGGACACACTTTCCTGGGTTATGCCCGGCCTCGAAAGATCAACACGTCGCAGCCCCACCTAGACCAACAGAGAGGTCAGCACGCCGGTCTAAACCTAAGCGCACAGGGGTCTGGGCCCATCGCCCTTAGCACACCTGCACGTTGCGTACGCGGCCGGAAGCAGAACTAGCCCCCTTAATACAAGAGCAGGCTTACGTTCCAATCCGGCGTGCGCCACTCAGTCGCTGACGTCACGAAGGCTTCGGCTGATACCACGACGCCGGGATACCCATAACTACTCCCGCGTAGATGGCTAGTGCGTATAGACCAAATGGCCAAACTCAGATCAAATACCCAGATCTCGTTAAGCGTGTTAAGTATCCGCGAACGTCGACCAGGGCCAGGCCCACCTCTCTCCTAGGTGGTCGGAACCTGCCCTGTCGCTTCGCCTCAAAGATCCACTCGCGGGTGCTCCTCAAGCCGACCCGTCTTTAGTCACCACATGTATCATGTATAAAGTATATAGTATATACCCGTGATCAACTCCCGAGTGATCACGGCCCGATAGTATAGCATGGCAGACGGACAAGGATGTAGGGCCACTGATGAAAAACTAGCATCCTATACTAAGCATTAGGATTGCAGGTAAGGTAACAACAGTAGTAGCAAGGACAGGCTATGCATCAGTATAGGATTAACGGGAAGCAGTAACATGCTACACTACTCTAATGCAAGCAGTATAGAGAAGAGTAGGCGATATCTGGTGATCAAAGGGGGGGCTTGCCTGGTTGCTCTGGCAAGAGAGAGGGATCGTCAACTCCGTAGTCGTACTGGGTAGCAGCGGCGTCGGTCCCGGTGTCTAGCGAGAGAAGAGGGGGGAGAAACAATAAATATTTAAGCAAACAGATGCATAGCGATGCATGACATGACAAGTAGCGGTGCTAGGGGTGCCCTATCGCGGTATGAGGTGATACCGGTGAAGGGGGGAAACATCCGGGAGAGTATCCCCGGTGTTTCGCGTTTTCGCACAGATGAAACAGAGGGGGAAAGTTGCGTGTTTGATAGGTTAGGGAGGTGTGGCGGACGAACGGGTTGCGTATCCGGAATCGTCTCGCCGTTCTGAGCAACTTTCATGTACAAAGTTTTTCGATCCGAGCTACGGTTTATTTTATATTAATTTTAAAATTTTTAAATCAATTTTAGGATTTATTTAATTAATTTAACCAACATTATCCAGAATAGTGTCTGCTGACGTCATCATGACGTCAGCATGACGTCAGCAGTCAACAGGGTGTTGACTGGGTCAATCTGACGTGTGGGTCCCGCATGTCATACACTGTTTAATCTAATTAGGATCTAACTAATCTAATCACAGTTTAATTAACTCACAATACTTAATTAGGTTAACTAAACAAGATTAATTAAGTTAATTAATTTGCTAATTAATTAATTAATAATTAATTAATTAATTTTTTTAATCCCCTTTTTTTTGGTCTGTTTTTTTTTATCGTTCTGGGGCCGGGCCCCACATGTCAGTGGCCCAAAGGGCCACAGCGATTCGGGCGCGCGGGTTCCGGGCGCAGGCACCCAGCCCGATTGGCAAATGCCCAGATGGGCAGGGGGGCGGCCACGGGCACGGCAAGCCCGGCCGCCTGGGACGACCGCGGCAGCGGCGAGGCGAGGCGGGGCGATGGCGCGGGCGGCGGAGGAGCAGATCAACGGAGCAAGGCCGAGCGCGGCGGCCGCGGCAGGGGAGCCGCACGGGGAAGCGGGGAGGGGCCGGGGGCGGGACGGCCCGGCGCGGGCGACGGTGGCGCCGGAGCGCGTCGAGCGGCGACGGCCGAGGCGACCTAGGGGGAGAGGAGGGCGAAGGGGGTAGGTCACGGGGGAGGGGGAAGTAGGGCAACGGGGCAGTGGGCTCGGGGCGGTCGGGGAAGACCGGCGAGGAGGAGGACGAGGAGGCGTTCGGCGGCGACGGGGCGGTCCGGCGACGAGGGCGGCGGGCGACGGGGTCGGGGGCGCGGCGCTGGAACGGCGGCCTCGGCACGGGGCGAGGAGGAGGCCGAGGCACGCGGGGCGGTGGCAGCGGCACGGCAGCGTCCAGAGGAGGACGGGGAGCGCGGTGGCGGTGGCGATGGTGAACGGCGGCGGGGCGAGAGGCAGTCCGGCGGGGGAGCGTGCCGGCGCGGCCCAGGCGGCGTGGGGGCGGCGCAGTCGTCGCCGTAGGGTCCGTTCCCCCGATCCGATCTGGATCGGGGAGGAGGGGGAAGAGCGAGGGGGGCGCGAGTGGGTGGCGGTTCCCGGCGCCGGCGGGCGGCGGCCTCAGGGGTGCGGCGGCTCGGGTGCCCGCACCACCGAGTGTGCGTGCGTGCGTGTGTGTGGCGGCGGAGTGGGAGGATGAGGGAGACACGAGGAGAGGAAGTGGGGATCGTGGGATGGGTTAGGTCACGGTAGGAGGGATAGTAGGAGGGGAGGTGGGCCGGCCTGGTGGGGTGGCCGGCTGGGCCGGTTGGGTTGGCCCAGTTGGGCCACGGCCCAGGGAGGGGGGGCTTTCTCTCTCTTTTCCTTTTCTTTTGTTTTCCCCTTTTGTATTTTCTTTTATTATTTCTTTCCTGTTTAATTCATCTAAAAGTATTTAGGCATTTTATAAAAAGGTGTTTACCTCACCATAATTACCGGTGTAATATTTGGCAACCACCGAACATTTTTGTTTCAAATTTTAAAAACTTTTATTGCCGACATTAATTTTAATTTTGAATTTGAAGTTAACGCGGTTTGAACTAACGGGCGTTTAGCAACAGTAATCGGGATGACATGGCATGATTAGCGTGGGATTTCTGTAGCAAGATTATCCGGGCGTTACACCGGCCGAGGTTTCCACATACGGCCCCGGACGATGTGTACAGGGTTCCGAGACACCGGAAGAAAGAAATACCACGGACCTCAAGGACCATTGCAAAGGTTACTAATATCCTAAAGGTACGAGCAACTCTATCAACACGAGGTAAGTAGAGTGAATCTTGGGTCAAGAACCCAATAGTAGAATACCTACTACTAAATGGCATCATGGGATGCTTTCGAGAATGGTGGCCAGAATCATCACACCGGGAACACAAAACATGGCTAGATTACTAGGTGACTCCCTAAAACACCTAGGGTCATAAAAATAGCCCCAATATATATACCGAGGCAATGGATTACCTCAACTTACCGACTACTGTGGTTAATCTGGCTCAAAGGAATACCGGGAACGGGAAGGAAGGATTTGCAAATGCATCAGACTATTTAGAGACCTGGGATGACTCGAACAGCATAACGGCTGTAATTGCTCAAAAAGATTTGAGACAACCTGCAAAAATGGTGGCATAACCACTCAACATCACAATATCAAGGTTCTGAGGCCAGCTATGAACATATGGAAGTAGTAGGAACTGAACTGAGGCTTAAACTCAACAATCCTAGGCAACTATGGTTTAGTAACACGTCATCCTGAGAGATAGAAGAGAAGCCTAGTTCTTAACCCCGTAGAAAAGATAAGATGACTCAGATCAGAAGGTCATGAGGATAAGGAGTAAAAAGAGCCTTACGTTCCCTTCCACAATCAATTCCCTTACATAACTAAAGCATTTCTAGACACAACTTCGACCGGTTGGCTTGGTAATCCTACAGGCAACCTGGCTCTGATACCAAAGCTGTCAGGACCCCGATTCTAAGTCGCACTGATCTAGCCTGTAACACCTCATATCACTTTGCGGCCTCACGCACGGTATTCCCACGGGTGTCGCCTTACCATGGCTCGGGACCGTTTGCGCCTTTTGGCTCACGTATATGATAGTGTCGCTAGAATCCATATGACAGAGAACCCGGGACGACATGACTAGTCGTGAACCCAAAGTGGCACTAACTTACGGGAACAGGCATACATGAATCAACATCGAGCATGTCGGTCAGCAGCGTGTGAATCCGGGCTGTAGCACTGGGCTAACAGGACTCCGGGAACCCGGGCTGTAGCAGGCTAGGCAGGACTCCGGATGTCACTGCGTGACATTTCCCCGAAGGGACAGACACAGGAACGAAGTGAATCACATGCCGGCCAGTCAAGTGTTCCAGAGCAGTAGTGCTGGGCTAGTAGGACTCCGGTGAACCGGGCTGTAGCGGACTACTATGGCTCATGGAAGCACAAGACTACATTTCCCCATAAGAGAGGCTACTAAGGATAAACAACTAGGTTGTCGGATCCCACACATACCAAGCATTTCAATCATACACACAATATGCTCAATATGTGCAATACAACATGGCATCACAACAAGACTCTACGACTCAGAGTATTTATTCATTAGGCTCCGAGGAGCGAGATATTACAAACATGGGTCTCATGACCCAACATACAGAGCATACAAGCAACAAGCACATGCGGAAGCTTAACTTGTCTGAGTACAGACAACTACAAATGAAGAAGGCTCAGAAGCCTGACTATCTACAAGACCCTCCCAAGGGTACAAGATCGTAGCTGAGGTAACAAGCTAAACGTCGAAGTCCACACGGAACTACTAGAGAGACTGAAGTATCTCTGCAAAACATAGAATAGGCAAACGTGAGTACAATGTACCCAGCAAGACTTACATCAGAACTATCTACATATGCATTGGTATCAACAAAGGGGTGGTGGAGTTTAACTGCAGCAAGCCAGCTTTGACTCAGTGGCTATCCTGAACTACGAATGCAACTAACTCTTTTGAGGTGGCGCACATGAGTCCACAAATTCACCATACCAATACACCACTATGGATCCGCTCCCATCTCCCTGCAAGAACGCCATCCATAGCACTCACGCTTATCTTGCGCATTTTAGAGTATCCACTTTCACTTATCTATGAACTATGCAAGGGGTCCAAGTTTCCATATCCGAGGAATCCGGCTATTTGAATAGATAATGATAACCCTGCAGGGGTGTACTTCTTCACACACGCTCTCGCCACTTACCACCATGTACACATCGTGTATCTCGGCAACCTTCAAGCGGAAGCCTGGCAAGGGAGTCGGCCACGACCTGACAAACCAACAAGTCTCTAGTCCAGGTTTATCGCTTATTCGGGTTCCATCCGCAAGGAGATCCGGCCGGGCTGTCGCTCACGGCCCCAAACGATGTGTGCAGGGTTCCCAAGCCCACCATCCGGGTGCCACTTGGTACACCGTGCCACTGTGCCTAGTCTGTCCCAAGCCCACCTGTACCGGGTGCCACTTGGTAGACTACTAACACTACCTACAAACACCAGAAACTAGTTGCAACTCCTGGACAGAGGTCGAGTTGATTAATAAGTCGAGAGGGGTCGAGTTACTGGAACCCAATGTGTGGTAGTAACTGTTCATGGATCACAAACACAGAACTCGGTTCCTGAGGACGGCTGCAATGAGACAACCCACCATGTACTCCTACATGGCCTCTCACCCCTACCTTTACCAAATCATGTTCACACACTTAGATCTCAACAGTAGGACATGTTCACCACGTTCCAATTCATTCCCGACGAATCAGACCTAACTCAACTCGAAGCAGTAGCAGGCATGACAACAAGAATGAATGAGTAGTCACATCAGGGCTCAAACAAATCCTACTCATGCTAGTGGGTTTCATCTATTTACTGTGGCAATGACAGGTCATGCAGAGGGAAGGGGTTCAGCTACCGCATCATGTAACAGTTGAATCGTTGTTGTCCTAATGCAGTAAAAGAGAGCAGGAGCGAGAGAGTGGGATTGTATCGGAATGAACAAGGGGGTTTTGCTTGCCTGGCACTTCTGAAGATGATATAACTCTTCATCGGTGTCATCGAACTCATCGTCGGAACGAACGTCTACCGAGAGGGAACAACCACCGGCAAACACAAAAAGAATATAATCAATGCAATGCACAATATGATGCATGATCGTGACATGTCAATATGTTGTGATTTGTACTAATGCATCTAGCAACAATTTAAATGAAGTCCATATGAACCAAGGGTTCATATGCAAACTCCATAAGGGGTATTTAAAATGCCATTATCATGTTTTCACTTATACATGGGTATAAGTTGGTTGAACATGCATGAAAGTAGCACAAATGGATAGATTGGATTTTTCTGATAATTTTTCATATATAAATTATTTCATTTGGAGTTACGGTTGAATTTCTATGATTTTTTGAAGTTTTGGGCATTTTCTGAAAATAATAAATCATTTAAGATTTATTTAGATTCTAGAAAGGAATTATTGTGTCAGCATGACCTCACAGTGACGTCAGTAGGTCAACGGCTCGGTCCAGGTCAAACCTGACGTGTGGGGTCCACACGTCAGTGACACGGTTAACTAACAAGGTTAATTAAAATTAAACTAAACCTAATCTAGTTTAGTTAAGGCCTGGGCCCACATGTCAGAGGCTAACCTATCTAACTAAGTTAATTAAGGCTAATTAATCTATTGCTTAATTAAGCAGGGGCCTGGCCCACACGTCAGTGAGTCAGGGGGGAAGTCAACCCAGCCAACCGGGGTCAAAACACGCCGGAGTTGACCCGCGGCTCGTCGCTGGCGAGGCCAGAGACGGCAGATGCGTTTGGGATTCGTCCTCCGGCGTCCAAAATGACGGACAAGGCCATCTACGGAACGAGGAGACTTGTCCGCGTTGAACTGTGCGAGCGGGAAGGGCAGGGGTGGAGCAAGCTCACCGGACTCGAGCTCGTGGCGGCGGCCGGTGCTCGGGTGAACTCGGAATGGACACGATAGGGCACGGAAGGAGCCAAGGGTGGGTGCGTTCGAATCGTGGGGCTGCACTGATTGAAGTGGTGAGCTCGGACATGTGCTTGCACGACCGTAGCCACGACGGCGTCATGGCCGGCGGTGAGGTGCTCTCGGCTCCGGTGGAAACAGTGGCTACACGGTGCAATCGATGCGGGGAGGAGGGGGGGTTAGGGCAAGAGCTCACAACGGTTGCAACGGGGGCGTCGGCGAGCTCGGGGAGGGGCTGGTGACGACGGGAGGTCGCCGGCGATCTTCGGTGGCAGAGAACAAAGAAGTCGAGGTAGCCTGCGATGCGGGGCGTCCGGCGTCGCGTGGCTCCTCGTAGATGATAAAGACCACCCTGCGATTCTCCTGGGCGGGTTGGCGCGGCGAGGGGAGCTCCGCGGGCACGGCTATGGCAAGCGGCGGCGACGGCGGCGCTCGGGGAAGAGAGGGGGAGGGAGCCAGAGGAGGGGATGAGCATGGGGAGAGTGAGAGAGCGTCGAGGGGGCCGCGTGGCGTCTCTAGGGGGTCGAGGAAGCGAGCAGGGAGGTAGAAGGAGGTGGCCGTGGCTCGGCTGCACGCGTGCCACGCACGATGCCAGAAGGCATGGGGAAGACGACGCGCGAGGAGGTGGGCTGGGCTGGCCAACCGGGCCGGCCAGGTGGGCTTTGGTGGGCGCTAGGTAAGTTCCAGGTGAGCCTCTGTTCTTTTCCTATTTTTATTTCTCTTTTCTATTTTCTGTAATTGTGTTTGGCTTTATTAAAATGCTAAGGCATTTTCAAAAACCTTGAAAATAATTGTGGCACTTTTGAAAATATTTCCAATAGCCCTCAACCATTTTCAGAATTATTTGGGCGTTTTAATTATTTATAGCAATTAAATGCCCAAATTCAAATACTTTATGAATTCATCCAAAAATCCAAGGTGACCTTGGAAAATGTGCACCATTTTTGGCAGAGGTTCTAGACCAATTCAAAAATGATGAACTTTTCCAAAGGAATTTTGGGTTCATTGGAAATGATTTTTTTATTAGAACCTAGTTGGATTCATATGTGCTTGGGTTTCAACAGTCCCCAATTCAAATTCATTTAAATTTAAACATGATGCACACATGACTAGCTAGTCTAGGTCAAGGTAAAGGTAGGGATGTGACACCGATTCCAAGTCACATCGATCTAGCCGGTAACACCTCATATCACTTTGTGGCCTCACGCACGGTATTCCCATGGGTGTCGCCTTACCATGGCTCGGGACCGTTTGCGCCTTTTGGCTCACGTATATGATAGTGTCGCTAGCATCCATATGACAGAGAACCCGGGCCGACATGGCTAGTCGTTAACCCAAAGAGGCACTAACCTATGGGGACAGGCATACATGAATCACATCGAGCATGTCGGTCAGCAGCGTGTGAATCCGGGCTGTAGCACTGGGCTAACAGGACTCTGGGAACCCGGGCTGTAGCAGGCTAGGCAAGACTCTGGATGTCACCGCTTGACATTTCCCCGAAGGGACAGACAAAGGAGCGAAGTGAAACACATGCCGGCCAGTCAAGTGTCTTGAGCAGTAGTGCTGGGCTACCAGGACTCTGGTGAACCGGGCTGTAGCGGACTACTATGGCTCATGGAAGCACTAGACTACATTTCCCCATAAGAGAGGCTGCCAAGGATAAACAACTAGATTGTCGTATCCCACACATACCAAGCATTTCAATCATACACACAATATGCTCGATATGTGTAAATACAACATGGCATCACAACATAACTCAACAACTCAAGTATTTATTCGTTAGGCTCCGAGGAGCGAGATATTACAAACATGGGTCTCATGACCCAACAATCATAGCATACAAATCAAAGCACATGCGGAAGCTTAACATGTCTGAGTACAGACATCTACAAATGAAAAAGGCTAAGAAGCCTGACTATCTACCAGATCCTGCCGAGGGCACAAGATCGTAGCTGAGGTATCAAGTTAAACGTCGAAGTCCACACGAAACTACTAGCGAGACCGACGGCTCTCTGCAAAACATAAAATAGGCAAACGTGAGTACAAATGTACCCAGCAAGACTTACATCAGAACTATCTACATATGCATCGGTATAAGTAAAGGGGGTGGTGGAGTTTAACTGCAACAAGCCAACTTTGACTCAGTGGCTAACCTGAACTACGACTAAAAGCAACTCTTTTGAGGTGGCGCACATGAGTCCACATATTCACCATTCAATACACCACTATGGATCCGTCCCATCTCCGTATGAGAAAGGCCATCCATAACACTCACACTTATCTTGCGAGTTTTAGAGTATCCACTTCAAGTTATCTATGAACTGTATAGGCAACCAAGTAGTCCTTTACCGCGGACGCGGCTATTCTAATAAATGATGTTAACCCTGCAGGGGTGTACTTCTTCACACACGCTCTCACCACTTACCGTCGTTTACACGACATGTACTCGGCAACCTTCAAGCGGAAGCCCAACGAGGGTGTCGGCCACGGCCTACCTAAACACTCAAGTCTCTAGTCCAGGTTTATCGCCTATCCAGGTTCCATCCGCAGGGAGTCCGGCCGAGGTTTCCACATACGGCCCCGGACAATGTGTACAGGGTTCCGAGACACCAAACGGGCGCCCGACATGCCCGGCCACGGTGTATCTACCGCATCATAGCCCACCCCTAGGGTCAGCACCACGCACGGCCACTAACAGATAACCTATAAACACCAGAAACTAGTTGCAACTCCTGGACAGAGAACTAGGGTGGTTAAGAAGCCGAGAGGGTCCATTGGTTTCGGGGCCAATGCGTGGTAGTAGCTGGTTCTTAAATCACACATACAGATCTCGGTGCTTAAGGACGATTCCAATAGAACAACCCACCATGTACTCCTACATGGCCTCTCATCGATACCTTTACCAAATCGTGTTCAACACACTTAGCTCACACATAGTAGGACATGTTCACAATTTCCAATTCATCTCCGATGAATCAGACCTGACACAACTCTAAGCAATAGCAGGCATGACAAACAAGCATGGATGAGTAGGCACATCAGGGCTCAAACAACTCCTACTCATGCTATGTTTCATCTATTTGCTATGGCAATGACTGGTCATGCAGAGGAAAGGGGTTCAACTACCGCAACATGTAATAGTTGAATCGTTGTTGTCCTAATGCAGTAAAAGAGAGGAGGAGTGAGAGAGTGGGATTGTGTCGGAATGAACAAGGGGGTTTTTCTTGCCTGGCACTTCTGAAGATATCATTGGGTCTTCATCAGTGTCAACGATCACAGCGTCGGTACAACGTCTACCGAGAGGGGACAACCACCGGCAACAGAGAAGGAACACAATCAATGCAATGCACAGCATGATGCATGATAATGACATGGCAATATGTTGTTGATTGAGCTAATGCAACTAGCAACACAATTAAATGAAGTTGGTTTCAATACAAGATTCAAATTCAAACTCCATATATGATTAGTTAAATGCCATTTATTTGTTTTGTCCAAAACAGAGGACAAACATTGTTCAAACATGCATGAAAATGCCATAAACAGATTCCTTGAATTTTTTCTGATAATTTTTCATATATAAATTATTTCATTCTGAGTTATAGATTATTTTCTATGATTTTTAGAAGTTTTAGGCATTTTCTGAAAATAAATAAATCATTTAGATATATTTAAAATCCAGAAAAGATTTTACTGCGTCAGCATGACGCAAGAGTGACGTCATCAGGTCAACTGAGGCTGGCCAGGTCAAACCTGACCAGTGGGACCCACTAGTCAGTGACTCAGTCCACTAACTGAGTTAGTGTTAAACTAACCCTAACCAGGCTGTTAGCAGGGCGGGGCCCACATGTCAGTGACTTGTTTAGTTGTCTAAATTAGTTAATTCTAATTAATCTACAGTTAACTAATCAGGGGCTTGGGCCCACATGTCAGGACGCGGGGAGGTCAAACAGGGGTCAAACCCTGCCGGCGTTGAGTCGCCGGCGAGGCCGAGACGGCGGAGGGGCTTGGATTTTGCCCTCCGGCGACCAAATTAGTGGCCGAGACCACCGGTGCGAAGCCCAGGCTCTCGCGCATCCAATGGAACACGCAGGAGACCGTGGGATGGCCGGAGGCGACGACGGAGTCAAGATCAGCGGCGGTCGGAGCACGGGCTCGACGGATTCGTCGCTACGGTGAGCAAGGCGTGCGTTGCTTGGCATCTACGGCATCTGCACGTGCTAACGTGGCTGTTGGGCATGCTAGCATGACCAAAGGGTCAGCGGACTGACGCCGGCGACGAGCTCGGGCGGAGGTGAGCTTCGGCCTCGATGAACACGACGGCTACAGTGTACAAAAGGATGAGGCGTTAGGGGGAAAGTGACCGGAGGCTTACAGCGCGTCGATTGAAGTACTCGTCGGGCTCGGGGAAGGCCTGCAGACGACGGAGCGACGACGACAATCGCCAGATCCCGCGGAAGAAGACGGCGGCATTCAGGAAGAAGCAGGGTTTCCCGACCCGCACGGCTTGGCGAGGAGGAGTAGGGCGACGGGGCGGTTCTTCTAGACACGGCGGAGAGGCGGGGCAGTGGCTCTGGCCGCGGCGAACGGCGTCGGTGGCGGTGGGCATGCTCAGCCATGGGGAGGTAAATCAGAGGTGCGAGGGGGGGAGAGAACCAAAGAGCGAGAGAGAGGCAGAGAGGTGTGTGGCATCTCCAGGGCGACGTCGGGAAGGCAGCAGCAAGCAGGAGGTGGTGCGCGCGTGCTGGCGCGCGTCGGGCACACGCCCTCCTGCCTACTGGCAGGAGGTTGAAGACGGTGGCGACTGCGGTGGGCTGGGCCAGCTGGAGTTGGGCCAGGTGGGCTGCCAGGAGGTAAGCGCCAGGTAACTCTTCCCTCTTCTCTTTCTGTTTTCATTTATTTAATTCTATGTTGTTTGTTTTGAATTAGTAGAAATACTAATCCATTTTAGATAATTCTGAAAATAATCACAGGCACCTTTGGAATTACTCCCAACAGCCTAGAATTACTTTCAAAAGTATTTGGGCATTTAAAAGTATTTATAGTATTTTAAATGCCCAAATGCAAATAGTTATGTCTTAATTCAAAAATCCAAAATGGCTCCAAAATTTATGAACCCATTTTTGGTAGAGGTTTTAGCTAGAACCAATAATGATGAACATTGTTTTAAGGGCATATTGGGTTCATTGAAAATATTTAAAGTTGGGCCTATTTTGCATTCCTTCGGTGCTAGGGGTTTGATCATCCCCTTTTCAGTTTCATAAAAAAAATAAACATGATGCCATGATGATCATGCAAGAGTAAGCAAAGCTAAGCTAGGGCTGTGACAACAAGTGCGGACGGTGAACATGATATACGCAACCCACATCTCCAAGAGGGAGCGGAAGCGTGCGTTAAGGGATGTATATGCGTTGGAGCCAGTCGCCCCAAAGTTAAACCCATGGTCCTTGAGGGAGTCCTGGATTAGGGGGTGTTCGGGTAGCCGGACTATACCTTCAGCCGGACTCCAGGACTATGAAGATACAAGATTGAAGACTCCGTCCCGTGTCTGGATGGGACTTTCCTTGGCGTGGAAGGCAAGCTTGGCGATGAGGATATTCAAGATCTCCTACCATTGTAACCGACTTTGTGTAACCCTAACCCTCTTCGGTGTCTATATAAACCGGAGGGCTTTAGTCCGTAGGACAACTTCATCATACAACAATCATACCATAGGCTAGCTTTTAGGGTTTAGCCTCCTTGATCTCGAGGTAGATCTACTCTTGTACTACCCATATCATCAATATTAATCAAGTAGGACGTAGGGTTTTACCTCCATCAAGAGGGCCCGAACCTGGGTAAAACATTGTGCCCCTTGTCTCCTGTTACCATCCGGCCTAGACGCACAGTTCGGGACCCCCTACCCGAGATTCGCCGGTTTTGACACCGACATTGGTGCTTTCATTGAGAGTTCCTCTGTGTCGTCGCTTTCAGGCCCGATGGCTTCTTCGATCATCAACCACGATGCAGTCCAGGGTGAGACTTTTCTTCCCGGACAGATCTTCGTCTTCGGCGGCTTCGCACTGCGGGCCAACTCGCTTGGTCACCTTGAGCAGATCGAAAGTTACGCCCCTGGCCATCAGGTCAGGTTTGGAAGCCTAAACTACACGGCTGACATCCGCGGGGACTTGATCTTCGACGGATTCAAGCCATAGCCAAGCGTGTCACACTGTCTCGATGGGCATGATATAGCTCTGCCGCCGAACAGCGCCTTGGAGGCCGCACACGCATCGGTTCCGACCATTGATTCAGAGCCCACTGCGCCAATCGAGGATCAGCGCTTGGACGCTGCCTCAGGGCTGCGATCTCAGAGGCGATCGAGCCGAACTCCAGCCCCGCACTCCGCATGGCCCGTGACTCTGAGGAGCCGGATTCCTCTACGAACTCCGAGCCCCCCGCGCCCCTGCCGATCGAATCCGTTTGGGCGCCGATAATGGAGTTCACCGCCGCGGACATCTTTCAGCACTCGCCCTTCGGCGACATCCTGAATTCTCTAAAGTCTCTCTCTTTATCAGGAGAGCCCTGGCCGGACTACGGTCAGCAAGGTTGGGATACGGACGATGAAGAAATTCAAAACCCACCCACCACCCACTTCGTAGCCACTATCGACGACTTAACCGACATGCTTGACTTCGACTCCGAAGACATCGACGGCATGGACGACGATGCAGGAGACGAACAAGAACCAACACCTGTAGGGCGTTGGAAGGCCACCTCGTCATATGACATATATATGGTGGACACTCCAAAGGATGGAGATGGCGATGGAACAGCGGTGGACGATACCTCTAAGAAACAGCCCAAGCGCCAGCGTCAGCGACGCCGCTCTAAATCCCGCCAAAGCAAAAACGGTGATTCCGGCACGGGAGATAACACTACTCCGGATAGCGCCGAAGAACACCCCCTCCAGCAAAATTTGGCACAGGAGGACAGAGACCAAGAGGTTGAGGATGATAATTATACGCCTCCCTCCGAAGACGAGGCAAGCCTCGACGACGACGAGTTCGTCGTGCCAGAGGATCTTGCCGAACAAGAGCGTTTTAAACGCAGGCTCATGGCCACGGCAAGCAGCCTCAAGAAAAAGCGGCAACAGCTTAGAGCTGATCAGGATTTGCTAGCTGACAGATGTACTGAAGTCCTTGCGTCCGAAGAGTATGAACTCGAACACCCCTCCAAGAGTTACCCAAAGCGCAGGCTGCTACCCCGACTAGAGGAGGAAGCACCTACATCACCAGCGCATGACATGGCCGACCGGCCACCTCGTGGCTGTGACAGAGAGGCCTCTTGGCCCTCCACTCAAGCCATGCCCCGCACCGCGTCAAGCATACTAAGGCACGGGAAAATGCGCCCGACCTGCGCGACATCCTGGAGGACAAGGCAAGGCAAACAAGATCGATCTACGGATCGCGCAGGCACCCCACGGCACGTGATGGTGATCGTCACTCCGGACGCAATGAATCCGGCCGGGCCGAACTCAACAGACAAAGCTCCTTCGAGCTGCGTCGTGATATAGCCCAATACAGAGGCGCCGCACACCCACTATGCTTCACAGATGAAGTAATGGATCATAAAATCCTTGAGGGCTTCAAACCCATAAACATCGAATCGTACGATGGCACAACAGATCCTGCGGTATGGATCGAGGATTATCTCCTTCATATCCACATGGCCCGCGGCGATGATCTACACGCCATCAAATACCTCCCACTCAAACTTAAGGGACCGGCCCGGCATTGGCTTAACAGCTTGCCAGCAAACTCAATCGGTTCTTGGGAGGACCTGGAAGCCGCATTCCTTGACAACTTCCAGGGCACTTATGTGCGACCACCGGACGCCGATGACCTAAGCCACATAATTCAGCAGCCAGAAGAATCGGCCAGGCAATTCTGGACATGGTTCCTAACAAAGAAAAATCAGATAGTCGACTGTCTGGACGCAGAGGCCTTAGCGGCCTTCAAGCATAATATCCATGACGAGTGGCTGGCCCGGCACCTGGGACAGGAAAAGCCGAAATCTATGGTAGCCCTCACGACACTCATGACCCGCTTTTGCGCGGGAGAAGACAGCTGGCTAGCTCGCAGTAACAACTTAACCAAGAACACTGGTAATTCGAATACCAAGGACAAAAGTGACAGGTCACGTCGGAACAAACAAAAGCGCCGCGTTAATAGCGACAACAACGAGGATACGCCAGTTAATGCCAGATTCCGAGGCTACAAATCCGGTCAACAGAAACAGCCATTCAAAAGAAAAACTCAGGGCCCGTCCAGTTTGGACCGAATACTCGACCGCTTGTGACAGATACATGGCACCCCCGAACAGCCAGCCAATCACACCAACAGGGATTGTTGGGTGTTCAAGCAGGTAGACAAGTTAAGAGCCGAAAACAAAGACAAGGGGCTGCATAGCGACGACGAGGAGGAGCCCAGGCCGCCGAACAACAATGGACAGAAAGGATTTCCCCCGCAAGTGCGGACGGTGAACATGATATACGCAACCCACATCCCCAAGAGGGAGCGGAAGCGTGCGTTACGGGACGTATATGCGATGGAGCCGGTCGCCCCAAAGTTCAACCCATGGTCCTCCTGCCCGATCACCTTTGATCGAAGGGACCACCCCACTAGCATCCGTCACGGCGGCTTCGCCGCATTGGTTCTAGACCCAATCATTGACGGATTTCATCTCACAAGAGTCCTCATGGACGGCGGCAGCAGCCTGAACCTGCTTTACCAGGATATAGTGCGAAAGATGAGCATAGATCCCTCGAGGATCAAGCCCACCAAAACGACCTTTAAAGGCGTCATACCAGGTGTAGAAGCCAATTGTACAGGCTCAGTTACACTGGAAGTGGTCTTCGGATCTCCGGATAACTTCCGAAGCGAGGAGTTAATCTTCGACATAGTCCCGTTCCGTAGTGGCTATCACGCACTACTCGGGTGAACCGCATTCGCAAAATTCAATGCGGTACTGCACTATGCATACCTCAAGCTCAAGATGCCAGGCCCTAGAGGAGTAATCACGGTCAATGGGAACACTGAACGCTCCCTCCGAACGGAGGAGCACACGGCAGCGCTCGCAGCAGAAGTACAAAGCAGCCTCTCTAGGCAGTTCTCTACTTCGGCCTTCAAAAAGCCGGACACTGTCAAGCGCGCCCGGAGTACTCTACAACAAGACCGCTTGGCACGTTCCGAGCTAGCGTAGCAATGCGGCCCCAACCCTAGCCCTCGCGATATAGAGAAACCAACTCTTCGCGTACATAACTACGCTCTTGAAATACCATGGGTTCAGGGGAAGGGGCACTATCACGGCACGCCCGAAATACGGCTTAAACCGCACCAGGGGCTGCCGGATTCCTTCTTTTTTTCTCTTACTCTCAGGACTCCATACTTCGGACAACCCATTCGGCAATTCAACTGCCGCACAAACGATGCAAGATCCAGGGAAGCTTATCGCACTATTTGTATCGTTCTGCTTTCATAGCAGCCTTTCTATAAACAATGCATAGCTTTTTGTCTATTTTTTGCATTACCCTCTTTTTATATATATGTTTATTAATAACATGCTGCATCCGTACACTGTGGTACGGCAAAATACGCCAGGGGCTTCAGTACCCATCAATATGGCGTGAGAAGTCCGTCCACTTTCACAAGTGTGGCACCCCGAACTTATAGCACTATATGCATCGGCTCCGAATCATGATTTGGGTCAATAGTTGGGTTTGCCCGGCTCCAATGTTTTGGTGCCTTACATTCCGCTATATCGGCTAAGGTAGCACTAGGAGAACCACTGCGATTGTGCCCCAGTTGAGCTGGGCCGAGCACCTCAATGGAGAAAGCTAAAACTGACTGTCATGATGAGGCGAGAGACCGGTCGCTGTTCGAGAGGTTTTTCGAGTCCTTAAAGGCTTATGCTGCTTCGAGCGAGGAACCGGCTTTGTCTGGCCAAGGCGTGGATAGCGCCCCGAACTCGGTCTTCCGAATACTAGGGGCATAGCCGAAATTTAAAATTATAGAGTTCTATGGCTAAGTGAGAGTGTTCAAGCATTATAGTCCGATTGCCTTGTTCGTTGTGCTGACCGCCTCCCTCGACGGACCGAATCATGGGAAAAAGAGCGCTCAGATTTATCCCGAACACCCCAGTACTAGTGACATGGGGGCAGAAGCCTCCGACTGGCCATCTCTCAATTTTTTGATAAACGGCCGCATAGAAAGTAATATTTTAAATTCAAGCATTGCTTAGCGCATATGAACAAGTTCTCAGCGCACAGGATAACACGAGCGAGTTCATTCAAAAATTACATCCTTGGTACATTCATCCGCCACAAGGCGGGCACCAGCAAGAACATCCTTGTAATAGTTCTCGGGCTTGCGATGCTCCTTCCCCGGCGGCGGCCCGTCCTTCACAAGCTTCTCACTGTCCAGCTTACCCCAGTGCACCTTTGCACGGGCAAGGGCCCTACGGGCACCTTCGATGCAGACGGAGGGCTTGATGACCTCGAGGCTTGGACAAGCCTCCACCAGCCGCCGCACCAGTATGAAGTAGCTCCCAAGCAGGGCCTCTCCAGGACACAACCAAACTATGAAGCCCTTCAGGGCCTGTTCGGCCGCCTTGTGGAGCTCGACCAGCTACTTCAGCTAGTCGCTCAAGAGCACAGGGTGTCCGGCCTCAGTGTACTGAGACCAGAACACCTTCTCCGTCGAGCTACCTTCCTCGGCTCGGTAGAATGCGGCGGCATCAGATACGCTACGGGGAAGATCTACGAATGCACCTGGAGAGCTCCGGATTCGGGTAAGTAACAAGTAGTTTACTTTTATATGTCTGCTTTGCATATAGAATGCCTTACCCGCCGCTATCTTTTTCACCGCATCCAATTCCTGGAGGGCCTTCTGGGCTTCGGCCTTGGCAGATTTGGCAGTTTTAACGGCCGCAGCAAGCTCGGACGCTCGCGTCTTCGAGTCGAGCTCCAAACTCTCATATTTTTGCATGAGAACCTGAAGCTCTTGCCGCACCTCGCCGACCTGCGCCTCAAATTTCTCCCGCTCGGCGCGCTCCGTGGCCGCTTTCTTCTTGGCCTCGGACAGCGCCTGCTTGAGGGTCGCCACCTCAGTTCTGGCCCCTACAATAAGCAGTATACTCCTGCCATTTTTTGCAATTGCGCCTTCCTACAGGCATTTTTTCTATAAGGTTTCTGAGGGAGTCCTGGATTAGGGGGTGTTCGGGATGCCGGACTATACCTTCAGCCAGACTCCAGGACTATGAAGATACAAGATTGAAGACTTCGTCCCGTGTCTGGATGGGACTTTCCTTGGCATGGAAGGCAAGCTCGGCGATGCGGATATTCAAGATCTCCTACCATTGTAACCGACTTTACGTAACCCTAACCCTATCCGGTGTCTATATAAACCGGAGGGTTGTAGTCCATAGGCAAACAACTCCATACACAACAATCATACCATAGGCTAGCTTCTAGGGTTTAGCCTCCTTGATCTCGTGGTAGATCTACTCTTGTACTACCCATATCATCAATATTAATCAAGCAGGAGTAGGGTATTACCTCCATCGAGAGGGCCCGAATCTAGGTAAAAAACATCGTGTCCCTTGTCTCCTGTTACCATCCGGCCTTGACGCACAGTTCGGGACCCCCTACCCGAGATCCGCCGGTTTTGACACCGACATTGGTGCTTTCATTGAGAGTTCCTCTGTGTCGTCACCTTTAGGCCCGATGGCTCCTTTGATCGTCAACAACGATGCAGTCCAGGGTGAGACTTTGCTCCCCGGACAGATCTTCATCTTCGGCGGCTTCGCTCTGCGGGCCAATTCGCTCGGCCACCTGGAGCAGATCGAAAGCTACGCCCCTGGCCATCAGGTCAGGTTTGAAAGCCTAAACTACACGGCTGACATCCATGAGGACTTGATCTTTGACGGATTCGAGCCACAGCCAAGCGCGCCGCACTATCTCGATGGGCATGATATAGCTCTGCTGCCGAACAGCGCCTTGGAGGCCGCATACGCATCGGTTTCGACCATTGATTCGGAGCCTACTGCGCCGACCGAGGATCAGCGGTTGGACACTGCCTCAGGGGCTGTGATCTCAGAGGCGATCGAGCCGAACACTAGCCCCGCACTCTGCACTACCCGTGACTCCGAGGATCCGGACTCCTCCCCGGACTCCGAACCCCCCGCGCCCCTGCCAATCAAATCCGATTGGGCGCCGATAATGGAGTTCACCGCGGCAGACATCTTTCAGCATTCGCCTTTTGGCGACATCCTGAATTCTCTAAAGTCTCTCTCTTTATCTTGAGAGCCCTGGCCGGACTACGGTCAGCGAGGGCGGAATACGGACGATGAGGAAATTCAAAGCCCACCCACCACCCACTTTGTAGCCACTATCGACGATCTAACCGACATGCTTGACTTAGCTCCGAAGACATCGACGGCATGGACGACGATGTAGGAGACAAACAGGAACCAGCACCTATAGGGCGCTGGAAGGCCACCTCGTCATATGACATATATATGGTGGACACTCCAAAATATGGAGATGGCGATGGAACAGTGATGGATGACGCCCCTAGGAAACAGCCAAAGCGTCGGCGTCAGCGGCGCCGCTCTAAATCCCGCCAAAGCAAAAACGGTGATTCCGGCACGGGAGATAATACTACCCCGGATAGCGCCGAAGAACACCCACCTCAGCAAGATTCGGCACAGGAAGATGGAGAAGCCAGCCCTCATGAGAGAGCGGCAGACCGAGAGGTCGAGGATGATAACTATACGCCTCCCTCCGAAGATGAGGCAAGCCTCGATGACGACGAATTCTTCATACCATCAGACCCCGCCGAACAAGAGCGTTTTAAACGCAGGCTTTTAGCCATGGCAATCAGCCTCAAGAAAAAGCAGCAACAGCTTAGAGCTACCCAATATTTGCTAGCTGGCAGATGGACTGAAGTCCTTGCGGCTGAAGAGTATAAACTCGAACGCCCATCCAAGAGTTACCCGAAGCGCAGGCCGCTAACCCGATCAGAGGAGGAAGCACCTACATCACCAGCGCATGACATGGTAGACCGGCCACCTCGCGGCCGCGACAGAGAGGCCTCTCGGCCCTCCACCCAAGCCATGCCCCGACGCCGCTCAACTTAGGCACAGGAAAATGCGCCCGACCTGTGAGACATACTGGAGGATAAGGCAAGACAAACAAGATCGATCTACGGATCGCGCAGGCGCCCTACGGCATGTGACAATGATCTTCACTCCGGATACAACAAATCCGGCCGGGCCGAACACAACAGACATAGCTCTTCCGAGCTGCGTCATGATATAGCCCAGTACAGAGGCGCCGCACACCCGTTATGCTTCACGAATGAAGTAATGGATCATAAAATCCCAGAGGGTTTCAAACTCGTAAACATCGAATCATACGATGGCACAACAGATCCGGCGGTATGGATCGAGGATTATCTCCTTCACATCCACATGGCACGCGGCGATGATCTACACGCCATCAAATACCTCCCGCTCAAACTTAAAGGACCGTCCCGGCATTGGCTTAACAGCTTGCCAGCAGACTCAATCGGTTCTTGGGAGGACCTGGAAGCCGCATTCCTCGACAACTTCCAGGGCACTTACATGCGACCGCCGGATGCCGACGACTTAAGCGACATAATTCAGCAGCCAGAAGAATCGGCCAGACAATTCTGGACACGGTTCCTAACAAAGAAAAACCAGATAGTCGACTGTCCGGACGCAGAGGCCCTAGCAGCCTTCAAGCATAACATCCGCGACGAGTGGCTTGCCCGGCACCTGGGACAGGAAAAGCCAAAATCCATGGCAGCCCTCACGACACTCATGACCCGCTTTTGTGCGGGAGAAGACAGCTGGCTAGCTCGCAGTAACAACTTATCAAAGAACCCTAGTAATTCGGATAACAAGGACAAAAGTGGCAGGACAGGTCGGAATAAGCAAAAACGCCGCGTTAACAGCGACAACAATGAAGACACGGCAGTCAACGCCGGATACAAAGGCTATAAATCCGGTCAGCGGAAAAAGCCATTCAAAAAGAATACTCAGGGCCCGTCCAGTTTGGACTGAATACTCGATCGCTTGTGCCAGATACATGGCACCCCCGAAAGGCCAGCCAATCACACTAACAGGGATTGTTGGGTGTTCAAGCAGGCAGGCAAGTTAAAGGCCGAAAACAGAGACAAGGGGCTGCACAGCGACGACGAGGAGCCCAAGCCGCCGAGCAACAATGGACAGAAGGGCTTTCCCCCACAAGTGCGGACAGTGAACATGATATACGCAACCCACATTCCAAGCGGGAGCGGAAGCGTGCGCTACGGGACGTATACGCGATAGAGCCAGTCGCCCCAAAGTTCAACCCATGGTCCTCCTGCCCAATCACTTTTGATCGAAGGGACCATCCCACTAGCATCCATCATGGTGGCTTCGCCGCATTGGTTCTCGACCTAATCATCGACGGATTTCATCTCACAAGAGTCCTCATGGACGGCGGCAGTAGTCTGAACCTGCTTTATCAGGATACAGTGCGGAAAATGGGCATAGATCCCTCAAGGATTAAGCCCACAAGAATGAACTTTAAAGGCGTTATGCCAGGTGTAGAAGCCAACTATACAGGCTCAGTAACACTTGACGTGGTCTTCGGATCCCCGGACAATTTCCGAAGCGAAGAGCTAATCTTTGATATAGTCCCGTTTCGTAGTGGCTATCACGCCCTGCTCGGACGAACCGCATTCCCAAAGTTCAATGCAGTGCCGCACTACGCATATCTCAAGTTCAAGATGCCAGGCCCTCGAGGAGTAATTATGGTCAACGGAAACACCGAACGCTCCCTCCGTACGGAGGAGCATACGGCGGCTCTCGCAGCGGAGGTACAAAGTAGCCTTCTCAGGCAATTCTCCAGTCCGGCCATTAAAAAGCCAGACACTGCCAAGCGCGCCCGGAGTAACCTACAGCAGGACCACCTGGCACACTCTGAGCAAGCGTAGCAATGCGTCCCCAACCCCAGCTTTCGCGACATAGCGAAACTAGTAACACGCGTACATAACTACGCCCTTGAAATACCATGGGCACAGGGGAAGGGGCACAATAACGGCACACCCAAAATACGGCTTAAAACGTACCAGGGGCTGCCAGATTCTTTTTTTAATTTTTTCTTACTTTCAGGACTCCATACTTCGGACGACCTGTTCGGCAATTCGACTGCCGCACAAACGATGCAAGATCCAGGGAGGCAGACAAGCCATGCCGCATTATGGAACCCCCAGGTGGTCTCTATTACAAGCAGTATACCTGTTTTGAATACAATTCCGCGTCCTGCCCCTGGCTAGGACATGTTAAATAGTCCAATATCTTTACCTTATAATACCACTTGTATCGTTCTGCTCTGACAGCAGCCTTTATATAAACAATGCATAGCTTTTGTCTATTTTCTGCATTACTCTCTTTTATATATGTTCATTAATGACATGCTGCACCCGTACACTGTGGTACGGCAAGTACGCCAGGGGCTTCAGTACCCTTTAATATGGTGTGAGAAGTCCGTGCACTTTCACAAGTGCAGCACCCCGAACTTATAGCACTATATGCATCGGCTCCGAATCATGATTTGGGTCAATAGTTGGGTTTGCCCGGCTCCTATGTTTTGGTGCCTTATGTTCTGCTATATCGGCTAAGGTAGCACTAGGAGAACCACTAGCTGGGTTAAGCACCTCAGTGGAGAAAGCTAAAACTGACTGTCATCATGAGGCGAGAGACCGGCCGCTGTTCGAGAGGTTGTTCGAGTCCCTAAAGACTTATGCCGCTTCGAGCGAGGAGCCGGATTTGTCCGGCCAAGGCGTGGATAGCGCCCCGAACTCGGTCTTCCGGACTAGGGGCTTCGCCAAAATTTAAAATTATAAAGTTCTATGGCTAAGTGAGAGTGTTCAAGCATTATAGTCTGATTGCCTGGTTCGTTGTGCTGAGCGCCTCCCTCGAAGGACCCAACTATGGGAAAAAGAGCGCTCAGGTTTATCCCGAACACCCCAGCACTAGTGGCATGGGGGCAGAAGCCGACGACTGGCCATCTCTAAATTTTTTGATAAACGGCCGCACAGAAAATAATATTTTAAATTCAACAAGCATTGCTTAAGCGCCTATGAACAAGTTTTCAGCGCACAGGATAAAAACGAGCGAGTTTATTTAAAAATTACATCCTTGGTACATTCATCCGCCACAAGGCGGGCACCCGCAAGAACATCCTTGTAATAATTCTCGGGCTTGCGATGCTCCTTCCCCGGTGGCGGCCCGTCCTTCACAAGCTTCTCACCGTCCAGCTTACCCCAGTGCACCTTTGAACGGGCAAGGGCCCGACGGGCACCTTCGATGCAGACGGAGCGCTTGATGACCTCAAGCCTTGGACAGGCCTCCACGAGCCGCCGCACCAGCCCGAAGTAGCTCCCAGGCAGGGCCTCTCCGGGCCACAGCCGAACTATGAAGCCCTTCATGGCCTGTTCGGTCGCCTTGTGGAGCTCGACTAGCTCTTTCAACTGGTCGCTCAAGGGCACAGGGTGTCCGGCCTCAGCATACTGAGACCAGAACACCTTCTCCGTCGAGCTGCCCTCTTCAGCTCAGTAAAATGCGGCGGCGTCGGATACGCTGCGGGGAAGATCTGTGAATTCCCCTGGAGAACTCCGGATTCGGGTAAGTAACAAGTAGTTTACTTTTATATTTCTGCTTTGCATAAAGAATGCCTTACCCGCTGCTATCTTCTTCATCTCCTCCAACTCTTGGAGGGCCTTTTGGGCTTCGGCCTTGGCAGACTTGGCAGTCTCAAGGGCCACCGCGAGCTCGGACGCTTGGGTCTTTGACTCAAGCTCCAAACTCTCATGTTTTTTCATGAGAGCCTGAAGCTCTTGCTGCACCTCGCCGACCTGAGCCCCAAGTTTCTCTCGCTTGGTGCGCTCCACGGCCGTTTTCCTTTCGGCCTCGGACAACGCCTGCTTGAGGGTCGCCACCTCAGTCGTGGCCCCTATAATAAGAAGTGCAATCCTGTTATTTTTTGCAATCACGCCTCTCTATAGGAACTTTTTCTGTAAGGTATTTCCTACCTTTTTTTTCCTCGAGCTGCCGCTTGGCAAGGCCGAGCTCTTGCTCGGTCCGCTTGAGGTCCTGTTTCAGGAGACCCACCTCCGTAGTCAATGCGGCGGTGGATAGCAGCGAAGCCTGCACACGCATATTGACTCTTTATTGTTAGACTCCTGCGATATTTACTAGATCCTCTATTCGGCTTTTCTTTCCGAACACCAAACAGAGCATCAGGGGCTACTGTCTATGCGGTACTATTTTTTATATATTTTTACTTACCTCGCAGCCTGTTAGAAGGCTAGCGCAAGCTTCAGTCAGTCTGCTCTTGGCGGACTGAACCTTCTGGATCACCGTACTCATAATAGTACGGTGCTCCTTGTCGATGGAGGTGCCGTCAAGCACCTCAAGCAGATTGTCCGGCACCTCCGGTTGGACGGAGGCCGCCGGCTCAGAAGGCTTGCTCCTCTTGGAAGGAGTTCGCCTATCGCGGTCTGGAACTGTTGAAGATTCCGGCGCGGTGTCCGGCACAAAGCCGGACTTGGAGCCTTGGGGGGTCTTGTCCCCTTTACTCCTGGGGTCCGTGAGGTCGCCTTGCGGCTCCTCTGGGACCACCTCCTCCTGCCCCGGAGCTCATTGCGACGCCACTTCGGCGTCGTCCGTAGTGCGGGGGGAGACAGCGGGCGGAACTGAGTTCACGTCCGATGAATCCAGGGAGCCGCTCGATGACTCGTTGAGTTCGGCCCGGGGCGGACTGCACAATTACATTCGACATTAGGGAAAGCTATGCAACAAAGGAACGTCATGAGTTATTCTGATATCCGAACTTACGATTTCACCGGACGCTTGGCCCTGTTTGGCCACTCCTCTTTGCCCTCTTCGGCGTTGGGGGCGTAGTCCGGCGGAGGGGTCTTCCTTTTCCTAGACCCCTCGGCCTCCCCCGTTGGGGCGGCCTTCCTCTTCTCTCCTCCCTCCGCTGGGGGGGAGAGTTTTCTTCTTCCTCCTCCTTGTTTTCATGGGAAGAGGGCGTCTCGGACTCGTCGGACGACGAGTCCAACACCACCACGTTATGGGCACTCTTTCGAGTCCCCGTGGTCTTCTTCTTCTTGGCCTTCTTTTCCGACACCACATAAGGCGCCGGAGCCAGCAGCTTCGCTAGTAGAGCTGGGGCTGGGTCTTCAGGCAGCGGAGCCGGACAGTTAATCGGTCCGGATATCGCCCGCCAAGCCTGTCAAAGGTAAGGAAGTTTAGATCCCGCATAGAGTTAAACTATGAAGAAAGCTGAACACCCTGTAAAAGGTGAAAATAGCTTACCTCGCTAGCGTGACGCTGCGAGCTGTATCTGCGGTCCTCGGAAGTGGATGCGGGAGCCTCAACACCTTTGATTAGCGCCTTCTAGACGTCTTCATACGTCGTGCCGAAGAGCCTGTTAAGGGTTCAGTGTTGTGCCGGGTCGAACTCCCACAGAGTAAAGTCCCGTTGTTAACACGGGAGGATTCGGTGAACGAGCATGACCTGGACTACATTTACAAGCCTGATTGGCTTGTTTACAAGGGACTGGATGCATGTCTTCAGTCCGGTCACCTCTTCCTCGTTACCCCACGATAGGCCCGTCTCTTTCCAGGACATGAGCCGCGTGGGGGGTCCGGATCGGAACTTGGGGGCTGCGATCCATTTCGGATCACGTGGCTCGGTGATGTAAAACCACCCGGCTTGCCACCCCTTTAGGGTCTCTACGAAGGAGCCCTCGAACCACAGGACGTTGGCAATCTTGCCCGCCATGGCGCCTCCGCACTCCGTCTGGCTCTGGCGCACCACCTTAGGCTTGGCGTTGAAGGTCTTTAGCCAAAGGCCGAAATGGGGGCGGACACGGAGGAAAGCCTCGCACACAACGATAAACGCCGTGATGTTGAGGATGAAGTTCGGGGCCAGATCGTGGAAATCCAGGCCGTAGTAGAACATGAGCCCTCGGACTAATGGGTGAAGTGGAAAACCCAGTCCGCGGAGGAAGTGGGGAAGGAATACTACCCTCTCGTGGGGCCTTGGGGTGGGGAGGAGCTGCCCCTTCTCGGGAAGCCGGTGCGCGATGTCTTTGGACAAGTATCCGGCCTTCCTAAGCTTTTTGATGTCGCCCTCCGTGACGGAGGAGACCTTCCACTTGCCTCCCGCTCCGGACATCGCTGGAGAAGGTCGAGGTGGGAAGTGCGGGCTTGGGAGCTGGAGCTCGAGTGCGCAGGAGATGGGTAGGCAAAGGAGGAAGAAGGCGTAGGTAAAAAGGGTGGATCCTTATCCCCTTATATGGGAGGATGCGGCTATGCGTCCCCATGTAACATCCCAAATTTGCAATTTGGAATGTTATACACTAGATCATCATGCATATCATATTTTCATGCATTTTGGTTGATCCTAGAAATTTCACGCAACTCAAGGACCCACGGAGAGAGTTGGAGATTTCGTTATTTTCATATTTGAGAGTTTTCTCGAATTTGAAAAGAGGATCATTTGATTTATTTTATTTCATCTTCAATAATTTTTCCGATATCAAAAATACGAGAGAGGGAATAATATGACTTTCCCAAAATTGAGGAAAAATGAAGATTTAATAAATAGATCAAACTTTGTTTTGCCGGTGTTTATTTGCGTTTTATTTGGATAGGGAAAAATGCGTGTTTTCAAAAATTGCATATTAGGTCCGGAGTAAAGTTCATTTTGTTCGACTCATTTTTAGGAGTCGGGGAAAATTTACTTTAGTAATTTTGGAGTTCGTTTAGTTTCTTTTCTTTTGTTTTTCTGCGCGCGTAACCGTTTAAAAAAAAACTTCCGCAGGCCAGCCGGGCCAAAGGCCCAGCCAGCCAGCCGCCGCCCCCAGCCTCCCTGTGCGCCAGCGCCAGGCGCAGGCAGCCAGGCCGCCGCCTCGCCACTAGCCGAGTCCGGCTTGGACTCTAGGCCGGTAGCCCCTTCCCTTTTCCTTTGTTTCGTTTTCCTTTTTCTTCTAGGACTCTTTTTCCTAATCTAATTTCTTGTCCCCTACCCCAAGTTTTCTCCTCCCCTCCCCAATATAAATACCCCCACACCCCCCCCTCTAAACACATCAAATCAAACCCCAAGCCCCACACCACCCCGCGCCTCCCCAAGCCGCGCCCCACCCCGCGGCCTCACCACCGCCGCTGCCGCCCCTCACCCACGCCGCCGCCCTTGTGCATCGCCGCCGCAACGCCGCCGTTCGCCGGAGCCCCTCGCCGGAACCTCGCCGAGGTAGCCGCGCCGCGTCTCTCCTATCCCCTCGGTTCGGTTTTTCTTATAAACCGTTCCGATTCTTTTCTTGTCTTCCGATTCGTTTTCTTTCCGGTTCTTTTCTAAACCGTTCCGGTTTCTAGATCGGTTTTTCGTTTCGGTCTTTTTCTTCCGAAACCCTAGATCGGTTTTCGTTCTTCTTTCGGACCGTTCGTCTCAACGAACGTGATCACCGATTATTCCCCCGTTAACGACGCCCGTTCATTTAACCGTTCATCTTTTTCTTTTCGTCGGATTTATTCCGCGTCTTTTCCGCGATCGCAATCTCAGATCCGATCTTCGTTCTAGTCTTTCTTCTCGCTCGTTTATCGGAATCAGGTGATTCAAGCGCCTGGAGTTTCATTGCGAAACCGCCGTTTCGTCTAATCAACTTAAACAAGTTTTTGCCCCAGTAAAATTTGACCTAGTTTCAACTTGCTAGAACCGAGTTGTTTTCTTCCGCCGTTTGTTTTCCGTTTCTTTGTTCAGTTCGTTCTTTCTTTGCAACCGGAGTTCTTAATTTGAACTTTCTGGTTCGTTCTCTCGTTCGAGTTTTACCTGTGCATTAGATGAGTACTTCTTGTGTGCTTGTTGTTTGTCTGTGATAGATCACCCGGATTGCGCCGCTTGTTACTTCGAAACCCTAGGTCTCGCGGATCATCAGCAAGGCAAGTAACACTTTGATCATACCTTTTCTACAACCCAGTTTTATTGCATTAGATCAGTCCTCTCACATTGCATGATTAGGATCTAATTAATTTGTGGGATGGGAAGTAGATGAGGTAGTACCTATTACCTGTATTATTATGAAACCTTTGGGAGTTACTTCTATGTTTGCTTATTATGCCATGCTATGCTAGTAGACGTGGATTGGGTGAGTGATATCCATGACAGATGTGAGATATTTAATTAATGGTTTATCTAAGGTGGCAACCTAACACACATCTGGGTGGATTGAGGCACCTGATGTCTATCAGGACTTGCCTGTTTTTTTTGGACCGCCACCCAGGCTCAAAGGGATCATAAGATAATTCATGCTAGAAACTTCCGTGTGTAGCCACATGTTACTATGGGCTCTGGCATAGTTGACTAAGTTGTGCGAACTCTTACGGGGTGGACTAGCAGATGTAGGGGTTGTAGGTGGTACGGTCTACCCCACATGTAAGGTGCTAGCGCTTCTGAAAGACTATGTCTCGGTCATCCGTCTTCTCAAACACCCTGTAGTGCGAGAAACTAAACGGAGGCGATCGAGTCTTGTGGGGAAAAGTGCGCAAACCTCTGCAGAGTGTACAAACTAATCATGATTAGCCGTGTCCCCGGTTATGGATATCTTGAGTATCTAGTACTTGAATATCCTGTGAATCTCAACATGTTACTCTAATTAATGTTGTTGGGTTTTAATTGTTCACTTAATTGGGATCGGAATGCTGTCAACCATTCTCGAGGTTTCACAAACCACCATGATAGTTAAATAAATTTATTCCTTTGCAGTAGGGAAAAACTGGCTTTACGCAAAACTGTAACCATAGAGCTCTCCACCAGCCATATATGCATGTAGTATAGCTGTTCCATTCCATTACTCTCTATGTGTTACATTGCCAGCATATTCCATGTGCTGACCCGTTTTCGTGCTGCAACTTCTCATGTTGCAGACTTTTCAGAAGACGAGTAATGTGCTTTTAGCTCGTGGCCCTATACTCAGTGATGCCGTTGGAGTTGATGGACCCATTTATCTTCCAAGTCTTCCGCTGTTATCGACACTAGATGGCCTTAAGCCATTTTTATTGTAATAAGTTCTCTTTTGAGACAACGATGTAATAAGTGTGTGATTGCCACTCTGCTATAAATCCTTCGATGTACTGTGTGGTGTCAGCATTACTGATCCAGGGATGACACCTGAGCACAGAGCACTTGATCCATTCGGGTCGGGTCGCTACACCCCACCTGCCTAATAAAACTCACTTGCCTCCCAAGCACCGTGGTAAATGGCGCGGCTGGGTTACCCATGTCCGTATTGATAAGAATCCCGTAAAGGGGGTACACGATCTCTGCTTTGACAAGACGTGCCAAGGCAACCGCCTCGCAAAATATGCTGAGGTGGAAAAGTAAAAACGATTCGAGTAAAGGACTTGGCCGCAGTGTGTGGAAACTTATTTTGCATAACCGGATAGTACTCTTGGTGTTTACAATCTTCTATGAAGCACTTGGAGGAGGAACCCGCCTTGCAATGCCGAAGACAATTTGTGCGCCGGACTCGTCGTCATTGAAGCCTGGTTCAGGGGCTACTGAGGGAGTCCTAGATTAGGGGGTGTTCGGGTAGCCGAACTATACCTTCACCCGTACTCCAGGACTATGAAGATACAATATTGAAGACTTCGTCCTATGTCCGGATGGGACTTTCCTTGGCGTGGAAGGCAAGCTAGGCGATGCGGATATTCAAGATCTCCTACCATTGTAACCAACTTTATGTAACCCTAACCCTATCCGGTGTCTATATAAACCTGAGGGTTGTAGTCCGTAGGAAATCAACTCCATACACAACAATCATACCATAGGCTAGCTTCTAGGGTTTAGCCTCCTTGATCTCGTGGTAGATCTACTCTTGTACTACCCATATCATCAATATTAATCAAGCAGGAGTAGGGTATTACCTCCATCAGAGGGCCCGAACCTGGGTAAAAAACATCGTGTCCCTTGTCTCCTGTTACCATCCGGCCTTGACGCACAGTTCGAGACACCCTACCCGAGATCCGCCGGTTTTGACACCGACTGTATCTCTTACCTTCTTTCTCCTCGAGCTGCCGTTTGGCAAGGCCGAGCTCTTGCTCGGTCCGCTCGAGGCCCTGCTTCAGGGCACCCACCTCCGCAGTCAGTGCGGCGGTGGCCAGCAGCGAAGCCTGCATATGTATATTGACTCCTTTTTAGTTAGACTCCTCCGATATTTAATAGATCCTCTATTCGGCTTTTCTTTCCGAAAGCCAAACAGAGCATCAGGGGCTACTGTCTATACGGTAATATTTTTACATATTTTTACTTACCTCGAACCCTGTTAGAAGGCTATCACAAGCTTCAGTCAGTCCGCTTTTGGCGGACCGAACCTTCTAGACCACCGTACTCATGATGGCACGGTGCTCCTCGTCGATGGAGGCGCCCTTAAGCTCCTCTAGCAGACTGTCCGGCGCCTCCGGTTGGACGAAGGACGCCGGCTCAGTAGGCTTGCTCCTCTTGGCAGGAGTTCGCCTACCGCGGTCCGGAACCGTTGATGATTCCGGCGCAGTGTCCGGCTCAAAGCCGGACTTGGAGCCCAGGGGGGTCTTGTCCCCTTCACTCTTGGAGTCCGGGAGGTCGCCTCGCGGCTCCTCCCGGACCACCTCCTCTCGCCCCGGAGCTTGTCGCGATGCCACTTCGGCGTCATCCGCAGCACAGGGGGAAGCAGCGGCCGGAACTGAATTCACGTCTGATGAATCCAGGGAGCCACTCGACGACTCGTCGAGCCCGTCCTTGGGTGGACTGCATGATTATATACGACATTAGGGAAAGCTATGCAACAAAAGGAATATCACGAGTTACTCTGGTATCCGAACACTTACGATCTCGCCGGACGCTTGGCCCAGTTCGGCCACTCCTCTTCGTCCTCGTCGGCGTCGGGGCGTAGTTCGGTAGAGGGGTTTTCCTCTTCTTGGACCCCTCGGCCTCCCCTACTGGGGCGGCCTCCCTCTTCTTTCCTCCCCCCGCTAGAGTGGGAGAGGTTTCTTCTTCCTCCTCCTCGCCTTCACGGGAGGAGTGCGTCTCGGACTCGTCGGACGACGAGTCCGACACCACCATATGCCGGGAACTCTTTCGAGTCCCCGTGGTCTTCTTCTCTGGCACCACATAAGGTGCCGGAACCAGCAGCTTCTCTAGGAGAGCAGGGGCTGGGTCTTCGGGCAAGGGAGCTGGACAGTTAATCTGTCCGGACTTCTCCGGCCAATCCTGTCAAAGGTGAGGGAGTTTAGATCCCGCATAGAGTCAAACTATGCAAAAACCTAACATCCTGTAAAAGATGGAAATATCTTACCTCGCCAGCAGGACGCTGCGAGCTGAATCCGCGGTCTTCGGAGGCGGATGTGGGAGCCTCGGCGCCTTTGGTTAGCCCCCTCCAGACATCTTCGTACATCGTGTCGAAGAGCCTGCTTAGAGTTCGGTGCTGCGCCGGGTTGAACTCCCACAAATTGAAGTCCCGTTCTTGACACGGAAGGATCCGGCGGACGAGCATGACCTGGATTACGTTGACAAGCTTGAGCTGCTTGTTCACCAGGGACTGGATGCATTTTTACAGTCCGGTCAACTCTTCTTCGTCGCCCCATGACAAGCTCGTCTCCTTCCAGGACGTGAGCCGCGTAGGTGGTCCGGATCGGAATTCAGGGGCTGCGATCGACTTCGGATCGCGTGGCTCGGTGATGTAAAACCACCCTGACTGCCACCCCTTCAAGGTCTCCACAAAGGAGCCCTCGAGCCATAGGACGTTGGCAATTTTGCCCACCATGGCACCTCCGCACTCCGCCTGGTTGCCGCGCACCACCTTTGGCTTGACGTTGAAGGTCTTGAGCGAGAGGCCGAAATGGGGGCGAATGCAGAGGAAAGCCTCACACACGACGATAAACGCCGAGATATTGAGGATGAAGTTCGGGGCCAGATCGTGGAAATCTAGGCCATAGTAGAACATGAGCCCGCGGACAAATGGGTGGAGAGGAAAACCCAGTCCGTGGAGGAAGTGGGGAAGAAATACTACCCTCTCATGGGGCCTTGGGGTGGGGAGAAGCTGCCCCTCCTCAGGAAGCCGGTGCGCAATGTCTTTGGACAAGTATCCGGCCTTCCTTAACCTTTTGACATGGCCCTCCGTGACGGAGGAGACCATCCACTTGCCTCCCGCTCCGGACATTGTTGGAGAGGGTTGAGGTAGGAAGTGCGGGCTTGGGCGCTGGAGCTCGGGTGCGCAGAAGATGGGTAGGCAAAGGAGGAAGAAGGCATAGGTAAAAAGGTGGATCCTTATCCCCTTATATGGGCGGATGCGACTATGCGTCCCCACCAGCCTAGTAAAACTCGCTTGCCTCCCAAGCGCCGTGATAAGTGGCGCGGTTGGGTTACCCATGTCCGTATTAACGAGAATCCCGTAAACAAAGGGGACACGATCTCTTCTTTGACAAGACGTGCCAAGGAAACCGCCTCGCCAAACATGCTGAGGTGGAGAAGTGAAAACGATTCGAATAAAGGCTTGGTCGTAGTGTGATGTTACGCTGCGGAATACATCAGCAGATTAGATTTGTGTTAATATTATTCTCTCTATGGCAATACGTGGAAGCTTATTTTGCAGAGCCGGACACTACTCTTGGTGTTTACAAACTTTTATGAAGAATTTGGAGGAGGAAACCACCTTGCAATGCCGAAGACAATCTGCGCGCCAGACTCGTCATCATTGAAGCCTGGTTCAGGGGCTACTGAGGGAGTCCTGGATTAGGGGGTGTTCGGGTAGCTGGACTATACCTTCAGCCGGACTCCAGGACTATGAAGATACAAGATTGAAGACTCCATCCCGTGACCGGATGGGACTTTCCTTGGCATGGAAGGCAAGCTTGGCGACGCGGATATTCAAGATCTCCTACCATTGTAACCGACTTTGTGTAACCCTAACCCTCTCCGGTGTCTATATAAACCGGAGGGTTTTAGTCCATAGGACAACTTCATCATACAACAATCATACCATAGGCTAGCTTTTAGGGTTTAGCCTCCTTGATCTCGAGGTAGATCTACTCTTGTACTACCCATATCATCAATATTAATCAAGCAGGACGTAGGGTTTTACCTCCATCAAGAGGGCCCGAACCTGGGTAAAACATTGTGCCCCTTGTCTCCTGTTACCATCCGGCCTAGACGCACAGTTCGGGATGCCCTACCCGAGATCCGCCGGTTTTGACACCGACAGTCCTCCTGTCTGATCACCTTCGATCGCAGGGACCATCCCACTAGTATCCGTCTTGGCGGATTCGCTCCACTGGTCCTAGACCCAATCATCGACGGATTTCACCTCACTCGAGTCCTTATGGACGGCGGCACCAGCCTGAACCTGCTTTATCAGGACACAGTGCGCAAAATGGGTATAGACCCCTCAAGGATCAAGCCCACAAAAACGACCTTCAAAGGCGTCATACCAGGTATAGAGGCCCATTGCATAGGCTTAGTCACACTGGAAGTGGTATTCGGACCCCCGGATAACTTTCAGAGCGAGGAGTTAATCTTCGATATAGTCCTGTTCCACGGCGGCTATCATGCACTGCTCGGGCGAACCGCATTTGCGAGATTCAACGCGGTACCGCACTATGCATATCTCAAGCTCAAGATGCGAGGACCTCGGGGGGTCATCACAGTCAATGGAAACACAGAGCGCTCCCTTCGCACGGAGGAGCACACTGCGGCCCTCGCAGCAGAAGCGCAAAGCAGCCTCTTAAGGCAATCCACCAGTTCGGTGATTAAAGACCCCGACACCTTCAAGCGCGCCTGGAGTAATCGGCAACAAGACCGCCTGGCACATTCCGAGCTCGCATAACAATGCGGCCCCCACCCCAGTACCAGCCAAATGGCAAAATCCGTGCCACGCGTACATAATTACACATTGAAAATACCATGGGCACAGGTGGGGAGGGGGGCACGACTACGGAACGCCCCAAGACGCGGCTCAACCACACTAGGGGTTTCCCGCTTTGTTATTTTTTCTCTCTTTCAGGACTTTAGTCTCTGGAAACCCCGGCCGGCAGTACGATTGCCGGACACACGATGCAACAACCAAGGAGGTAGAAAGCTACGTCGCACCATGGAACTCCCAGGTGGTCTCTGATAATGAGTGAAATACATGCTTTAAATACCATTCCTCAGGTTGCCCTTGGAGGGGACATATCAAATAGTCCTACTTTTTGGTTATCGCACTACTTGTATCATTCTGCTTCGACGCACCTTTTTGAATAAACAATGCATAGCACTAGACTATTACCGCATTCTCTATTCTTTCTTTTTTATATATGTTCATTCATGACATTTAGCACCCGTACACTCTGGTACGGCCAATACGCCAGGGGCTTAAGCGTACCCCATAATACGGCGTGAGAAGTCTGAACACTTTAGATAGTGCGGCACCCCAAACTTATAGCATTATATGCATCAGCTCCGAATCATGTCTTGGGTCAATAGTTGGGTTTGCCCGGCTCCCATGTTTTGGTACCTTACGTTCCGCTATATCAGCTAAGGTAGCACTTGGAGAACTACTGTGATTGTGCCACGGTTCATTTGGTCTAAGCACCTCAGTAGAGAAAGCTAAAACTGACTGTCATGATAAGGCGAGAGCTGGTCGCTGTTCGAGAGGTCTCGAGTCCCTAAATACTTATGCCGCTTAGAGCGAGGAGTCGGCTTTGTCTGGCTTAAAGGCGTGTATAGTGCCCTGAATTCGGCCTTCCGAATACTAGGGGCTTCACCAAAATTTAAAATTGTAGACTTCTATGGCTAAGTGAGAGTGATAAAGCATTATAGTCCGATTGCCTTGTTCGTTGTGCTGAGCACCTCCCTCGAAGGACCTAACAATGGGAAAAGGAGTGCTCAGATTTATCCCGAACACCCCAGCACTCGTGGCATGGGGGCAGAAGCCGACGACTGGCCATCTCTCATATTTGATAAACGGGCGCACAGAAGGTAATATTTTAAATTCAAACAAGCGTTGCATAGCGCATATGAACAAGTTTTCATAATACAGGGTCACACGAGCAAGTTTATTCAAAAATTACATCCTTAGCACACTCGTCCGCCACAAGATGGGCACCCTTCAGGACACCCTCATAATACATCTCAGGGTGGCGATACTCCTTGCCCTGCGGCGGCCCCTCCTTCCCCAGCTTCTCGGCGTCCATCTTGGCCCAGTGCACCTTCGCACGGGCAAAAGCCGGGCGTGCACCTTCGATGCAGACAGACCGCTTTATGACTTCCAGCCGTGGGCAGGCATCCACAAGCCGCCTCACCAGGCCGAAGTAGCTGTTGGGAAGGGAGTCGTCAGGCCACATCTGGACTATAAGGCCCCTCATGGCCTGTTCGGCCACCTTAGGCAGCTCGACCAGTTGCTTCAGTTGGTCGCTCACAGGCATCAGGTGTTCGGTCCCAGTATACTGAGACCAGAACAACTTCTTCGTTGAGCTTCCCTCCTCGGCCTGATAGTACTTTGCGGCATCCGACACGCTGCGGGGAAAATCTGCGAATGCTCCTAGAGAGCTCCGGACTCGGGTAAGTAATAAGTAATTTACTTTCACATGCTTGCTTTGCATAATGAATGCCTTACCCGCTGCTATCTTCCTCATCGCCTCAACTTCCTGAAGGGCCTTTTGGGCTTCAGCCTTGGCATGCTTTGAGCTCTCGAGGGCCGCGGCAAGCTCGGACTCTCCCGTCTTCGAGTCAAGCTCCAAAGCCTCGTGCTTCTTCACGAGAGCCTGGAGCTCTTGCTGCACCTCGCCCACCCGTGCCTCTTGTTTCTCCCGCTCGGTGCGCTCCTTGGCCGCTTTGTTTTCGGCCTCGGACAGCGCTTGCTTCAGGGTCGCCACTTCGGTCGTGGCCCCTGGCACATCCATGATGATCCTATCATTTTGCAACCATATCCTTTTTTCTATATATATAGACAAGGTATTACTTACCTTTGTTCTCCTCGAGCTGCCTCTTGGCAAGGCCGAGCTCTTTCTTGGACCGCTCGAAGTTCTGCTTTAGAGCGGTGACCTCCGCAGTTAGTGCGGCAAAGGCTAGCAGCGAAGCCTGCATACGCATACAGACATACTTATTTAGACTCATGCGGATATTATTTGATCCTTTATTTGGCTTTTCTTTGTGAACACCAAACAGAGCATCAGGGGCTACTGTCTATGCGGTAATATTTTCCTATATTTTAAATACTTACCTCAAAGCATGTTAGAAGGCTGGCACAGGCTTCAGTCAGTCCGCTCTTGGCGGACTGAACCTTCTTGATCATCGCACTCATAATAGTGCGGTGCTCTTCGTCAATGGAAGCGCCGCGAAGCGCTCCCAGTAGGTTGTGTTGGAAATATGCCCTAGAGGCAATAATAAAATGGTTATTATTGTATTTTCTTGTTCATGATAATTGTCTATTGTTCATGCTATAATTGTATTAACTGGAAACCGTAATACATGTGTGATTACATAGACCACAACATGTCCCTAGTAAGCCTCTAGTTGACTAGCTCGTTGATCAATAGATGATCATGGTTTCCTGACCATGGACATTGGATGTCGTTGCTAGTGGGATCACATCATTAGGAGAATGATGTGATGGACAAGACCCAATCCTAACCCTAGCACAAGATCGTATAGTTCATATGCTAAAGCTTTTCTAATGTCAAGTATCATTTCCTTAGACCATGAGATTGTGCAACTCCCGGATACCGTAGGAATGCTTTGGGTGTGCCAAACGTCACAACGTAACTGGGTGGCTATAAAGGTGCACTGCGGGTATCTCCGAAAGTGTCTGTTGGGTTGGCACGAATCAAGACTAGGATTTCTCACTCCGTGTAAACGGAGAGGTATCTCTGGGACAACTCAGTAGGACATCATCATAATGTGCACAATGTGACCAAAGGGTTGATCATGGGATGATGTTTTACGGAACGAGTAAAGAGACTTGACGGTAACGAGATTGAACAAGGTATTGGGATACCGACGATCGAATCTCAGGCAAGTACTATACAGGTAGACAAAGGGAATTGTATACGGGATTGATTGAATCCTTGACATCGTGGTTCATCCGATGAGATCATCGTGGAACATGTGGGAGCCAACATGGGTATCCAGATCCCGCTGTTGGTTATTGACCAGAGAGATGTCTAGGTCATGTCTGCATGATTCCCGAGCCCGTAGGGTCTACACACTTAAGGTCTGATGACGCTAGGGTTTTAGGGAAAGTTTGTACGTGGTTACCGAATGTTTTTCGGAGTCCTGGATGAGATCCCGGACGTCACGAGGAGTTCTGAAATGGTCCGGAGGTAAAGATTTATATATGGAAAGTTGTTGTTGGGTTTCCAGGAAAAGTTTGGGTTTTTCTGGTATTGTACCGGGAAGCTTCCGGAAGGTTCCGGAGGATTCCGGAGGGGTCCGGAGGTCCGGAAAATGTTCCACCACGTCCAATACAGCAGCATGGGCTGTAGGGGGCTCCCTAGCCTTAATGGGCCAGGGGCACCAGCCCCCCAAGGCCCATGTGCATGGGAGAGGGGAAACCCTAAGGGGGAGGGCCTCCACTTGACTTGGGAGGCACTCCTCCCCCCCCCCTTGGCCGCCGCCCCAACCCTAGATTTCGGCCCGGGGCGGACTGCACAATTACATTCGACATTAGGGAAAGCTATGCAACAAAGGAACGTCATGAGTTATTTTGATATCCGAACTTACGATTTCACCGGACGCTTGGCCCTGTTTGGCCACTCCTCTTTGCCCTCTTCGGCGTTGGGGGCGTAGTCCGGCGGAGGGGTCTTCCTTTTCCTAGACCCCTCGGCCTCCCCCGTTGGGGCGGCCTTCCTCTTCTCTCCTCCCTCCGCTGGGGGGGGAGAGTTTTCTTCTTCCTCCTCCTTGTTTTCATGGGAAGAGGGCGTCTCGGACTCGTCGGACGACGAGTCCAACACCACCACGTTACGGGCACTCTTTCGAGTCCCCGTGGTCTTCTTCTTCTTGGCCTTCTTTTCCGACACCACATAAGGCGCCGGAGCCAGCAGCTTTGCTAGTAGAGCTGGGGCTGGGTCTTCAGGCAGCGGAGCCGGACAGTTAATCGGTCCGGATATCGCCCGCCAAGCCTGTCAAAGGTAAGGGAGTTTAGATCCCGCATAGAGTTAAACTATGAAGAAAGCTGAACACCCTGTAAAAGGTGAAAATAGCTTACCTCGCTAGCGTGACGCTGCGAGCTGTATCTGCGGTCCTCGGAAGTGGATGCGGGAGCCTCGACACCTTTGATTAGTGCCTTCTAGACGTCTTCATACGTCGTGCCGAAGAGCCTGTTAAGGGTTCAGTGTTGTGCCGGGTCGAACTCCCACAGAGTAAAGTCCCGTTGTTGACACAGGAGGATTCGGCGAACGAGCATGACCTAGACTACATTTACAAGCCTGATTGGCTTGTTTACAAGGGACTGGATGCATGTCTTCAGTCCGGTCACCTCTTCCTCGTTACCCCACGATAGGCCCGTCTCTTTCCAGGACATGAGCCGCGTGGGGGGTCCGGATCGGAACTTGGGGGCTGCGATCCATTTCGGATCACGTGGCTCGGTGATGTAAAACCACCCGGCTTGCCACCCCTTTAGGGTCTCTACGAAGGAGCCCTCGAACCACAGGACGTTGGCAATCTTGCCCGCCATGGCGCCTCCGCACTCCGTCTGGCTGTCGCGCACCACCTTAGGCTTGACGTTGAAGGTCTTGAGCCAAAGGCCGAAATGGGGGCGGACGCGGAGGAAAGCCTCGCACACGACGATAAACGCCGTGATGTTGAGGATGAAGTTCGGGGCCAGATCGTGGAAATCCAGGCCGTAGTAGAACATGAGCCCTCGGACTAATGGGTGAAGTGGAAAACCCAGTCCGCGGAGGAAGTGGGGAAGGAATACTACCCTCTCGTGGGGCCTTGGGGTGGGGAGGAGCTGCCCCTTCTCAGGAAGCCGGTGCGCGATGTCTTTGGACAAGTATCCGGCTTTCCTAAGCTTTTTGACGTCGCCCTCCGTGACGGAGGAGACCTTCCACTTGCCTCCCGCTCCGGACATCGCTGGAGAAGGTCGAGGTGGGAAGTGCGGGCTTGGGAGCTGGAGCTCGAGTGCGCAGGAGATGGGTAGGCAAAGGAGGAAGAAGGCGTAGGTAAAAAGGGTGGATCCTTATCCCCTTATATGGGAGGATGCGGCTATGCGTCCCCATGTAACATCCCAAATTTGCAATTTGGAATGTTATACACTAGATCATCATGCATATCATATTTTCATGCATTTTGGTTGATCCTAGAAATTTCACGCAACTCAAGGACCCACGGAGAGAGTTGGAGATTTCGTTATTTTCATATTTGAGAGTTTTCTTGAATTTGAAAAGAGGATCATTTGATTTATTTTATTTCATCTTCAAGAATTTTTCCGATATCAAAAATACGAGAGAGGGAATAATATGACTTTCCCAAAATTGAGGATAAATGAAGATTTAATAAATAGATCAAACTTTGTTTTGCCGGTGTTTATTTGCGTTTTATTTGGATACGGAAAAATGCGTGTTTTCAAAAATTGCATATTAGGTCCGGAGTAAAGTTCATTTTGTTCGACTCATTTTTAGGAGTCGGGGAAAATTTACTTTAGTAATTTTGGAGTTCGTTTAGTTTCTTTTCTTTTGTTTTTCTGCGCGCGTAACCGTTTAAAAAAAAACTTCCGCAGGCCAGCCGGGCCAAAGGCCCAGCCAGCCAGCCGCCGCCCCCAGCCTCCCTGTGCGCCAGCGCCAGGCGCAGGCAGCCAGGCCGCCGCCTCGCCTCTAGCCGAGTCCGGCTTGGACTCTAGGCCAGTAGCCCCTTCCCTTTTCCTTTGTTTCGTTTTCCTTTTTCTTCTAGGACTCTTTTTCCTAATCTAATTTCTTGTCCCCTACCCCAAGTTTTCTCCTCCCCTCCCCAATATAAATACCCCCACACCCCCCCCTCTAAACACATCAAATCAAACCCCAAGCCCCACACCACCCCGCGCCTCCCCAAGCCGCGCCCCACCCCGCGCCCTCACCACCGCCGCCGCCGCCCCTCACCCACGTCGTCGCCCTTGTGCATCGCCGCCGCCGCCCAACGCCGCCGTTCGCCGGAGCCCCTCGCCGGAACCTCGCCGAGGTAGCCGCGCCGCGTCTCTCCTATCCCCTCGGTTCAGTTTTTCTTATAAACCGTTCCAATTCTTTTCTTCTCTTCCGATTCGTTTTCTTTCCGGTTCTTTTCTAAACCGTTCCGGTTTCTAGATCGGTTTTTCGTTTCGGTCTTTTTCTTCCGAAACCCTAGATCGGTTTTCGTTCTTCTTTCGGACCGTTCGCCTCAACGAACGAGATCACCGATTATTCCCCGGTTAACGACGCCCGTTCGTTTAACCGTTCATCTTTTTCTTTTCGTCGGATTTATTCCGCGTCTTTTCCACGATCGCGATCTCAGATCCGATCTTCGTTCTAGTCTTTCTTCTCGCTCGTTTATCGGAATCAGGTGATTCAAGCGCCTGGAGTTTCGTTGTGAAACCGCTGTTCCGTCTAATCAACTTAAACAAGTTTTTGCCCCAGTAAAATTTGACCTAGTTTCAACTTGCTAGAATCGAGTTGTTTTCTTCCGCCGTTTGTTTTCCATTTCTTTGTTCGGTTCGTTCTTTCTTTGCAACCGGAGTTCGTAATTTGAACTTTCTGGTTCGTTCTCTCGTTCGAGTTTTACCTGTGCATTAGATGAGTACTTATTGTGTGCTTGTTGTTTGTCTGCGATAGATCACCCGGATTGCGCCGCTTGTTACTTCGAAACCCTAGGTCTCGCGGATCATCAGCAAGGCAAGTAACACTTTGATCATACCTTTTCTACAACCCAATTTTATTGCATTAGATCAATCCTCTCACATTGCATGATTAGGATCTAATTAATTTGTGGGATGGGAAGTAGATGAGGTAGTACCTATTACCTGTATTATTATGAAACCTTTGGGAGTTACTTCTATGTTTGCTTATTATGCCATGCTATGCTAGTAGACGTGGATTGGGTGAGTGATATCCATGACAGATGTGAGATATTTAATTAATGGTTTATCTAAGGTGGCAACCTAACACACATCTGGGTGGATTGAGGCACCTGATGTCTATCAGGACTTGCCTGTTTTTTTTGGACCGCCACCCAGGCTCAAAGGGATCATAAGATAATTCATGCTAGAAACTTCCGTGTGCAGCCACATGCTACTATGGGCTCTGGCATAGTTGACTAAGCTGTGCAAACTCTTACGGGGTGGACTACCAGATGTAGGGGTTGTAGGTGGTACGGTCTACCCCACATGTAAGGTGCTAGCGCTTCTGAAAGACTGTGTCTCGGTCATCCATCTTCTCAAACACCCTGTAGTGCGAGAAACCAAACGGAGGCGATCGAGTCTTATGGGGAAAAGTGCGCAAACCTCTGCAGAGTGTACAAACTAATCATGATTAGCCGTGTCCCCGATTATGGACATCTTGAGTATCTAGTACTTGAATATCCTGTGAATCTCAACATGTTACTCTAATTAATGTTGTTGGGTTTTAATTGTTCACTTAATTGGGATCGGAATGCTGTCAACCATTCTCGAGGTTTCACAAACCACCATGATAGTTAAATAAATTTATTCCTTTGCAGTAGGGAAAAACTGGCTTTACGCAAAACTGTAACCATAGAGCTTTCCACCAGCCATATATGCATGTAGTATAGCTGTTCCATTCCATTACTCTCTATGTGTTACATTGCCAGCATATTCCATGTGCTGACCCGTTTTCGGGCTGCAACTTCTCATGTTGCAGACTTTTCGGACGACGAGTAAAGTGCTTTTAGGTCGTGGCCCTATACTCAGTGATGCCGTTGGAGTTGATGGACCCATTTATCTTCCAAGTCTTCCGCTGTTATCGACACTAGATGGCCTTAAGCCATTTTTATTGTAATAAGTTCTCTTTTGAGACAACGATGTAATAAGTGTGTGATTGCCACTCTGCTATAAATCCTTCGATGTACTGTGTGGTGTCAGCATTACTGATCCAGGGATGACACCTGAGCACAGAGCACTTGATCCATTCGGGTCGGGTCGCTACAGAGAATGGTATCAGAGCACACGCTGACTGTAGGACACGACCACTAAGTTAAAGCCATAGATCACTATTCTCTTCTCATTTTCTAACTCCTCATCTTTTCTACCCATTTAGGATGACGCACGCGAAGATTAAGTACGCTCAACCGGATGAAGGCACACCTTTTGGATTTCACTTGAAGGAAGTCAGCAAGTACCTGAACATTGGATTACCAAGCTTCACGGGAACTTTCAACGCCACTCTGCCTGAAGAGGAGCGCTGGAAGATTCAAGCTCACGTTCCGGGAAGAACATTCGCGCCAATCACGAAGCCCATTGATAGTGTTTTCAATGCACCAACCTGGAGTCTGGGAAGGAGCATGGCAGCTCATATCACCATAGGACGCATTGGAGAAGTTTATCAAGAAGACCTCAAGGACACTATCTACCAGATTTGCGGACGCCAAGATGAACAATGGGAGTTAGTCAGCACCAAGAAGGATAGATCCATTGCATCATTCATCCGGGAGTTAAACTAGCACATTCGACGCCACGAGAACCAGATGTGCAATGATATGATAGAGTTGAAGAATGTGAAGGCAAGGATCATCGAGCTAGAAGGAGAACTGAAGTCTACACGCAAGGACTACATGGATGAGATCGTAGCTCTAGCAAGACAAAATAGCGATCTTAAGCAGGAGATTGAAGAACTCAAGAGGAAGTTAGCATCCAGGAAGGAAGACATGTACGTCGCATGTCCGGACAACTACATCATCATCGACGACACCGATTCGGATCCAAGTGAACCCGACTTTGAAGACGAAGCTGGAGCAGATATCATGGAGTCTTCCACCGATTCAAATTTCTAGATGACCACCAGATAGTAGTAGTATTTCCCCCATGTAAACAATAGATCGAGCACTTTTTCCATAGTTTAGACCGTTTGTAAGCCCTTGTTTGATTGAATGGAGTGATTTTGTGTGCATTTTCTCATGTGCATTGGGGTAGTGTTTTCCCTTTAGACCTCACTCTATTCTTAAATCTCGTCTCTTCTAAACCCTCAGATGCCTCCAACCCAAGCTCTTAGGACACCAATGTTAGTCAGCTCACCAGGAGCGGAGTTTATGGCTAGACGATGGTGTGATCGGTTACCATTAAGGATTGGTAACTATGTTTTTCCCTGAGACCTAATAGTATTGGAATCTCAAGGATTGGATGTGATATTAGGCATGGATTGGTTATCGAAGTATAAAGGGAATATTGAGTGTGCTAGTAAGTCAATTTTGCTTACCACACCAGAAGGAAGAAGGATCAAGTATGCATCCCGGCATGTACCAAAAAGGACACAAGTGAATTGCCTAACAGGAGTCGTGCAAGAAGAAGTACCGGTGGTAAAGGATTTTCCTGATGTATTTCCTGAGGAATTACCAGGCATGCCACCGGATAGAGACATTGAGTTTTTGATTGAGTTATTGCCAGGTACAGGCCCAATATCGAAGAGACCATATAGGATGCCAGCAAAGGATTTGGTAGAAATTAAGAATCGGATTAAGGAGTTATTGGATAAAGGTTACATTCGCCCAAGTTCTTCGCCTTGGGGATCACCCGTACTTCTAGTGGAAAAGAAGGATGGATCATTAAGGATGGTTGTAGATTATCGGGGATTGAATGAAGTAACCATCAAGAACAGGTACCCACCGCCAATGATCAACGATTTGTTTGATCGGTTGCAAGGAGCTAAAGTGTTTTCCAAGATCGATTTGCGATCAGGGTACCATCAATTGAAGATTCGAGAGCAGGACATACCCAAGACAACATTCACCACAAGATATGGACTGTATGAGTACACCGTTATGTCATTTGGATTGACTAACGCACCTGCCTATTTTATGAACCTTATGAACAAAGTGTTTATGGAGTTTTTGGATAAGTTCGTCATAGTGTTCATTGATGACATCCTGATTTATTCAAAGGATGAAGAGGAGCATAATGAACATTTGCGTTTGGTTTTGGAGAAATTAAGGGAACATCAGTTATACGCCAAATTCAGCAAATGTGAGTTTTGGTTGAAGGAAGTTGGATTCCTCGGACATGTTATATCCGGAGAAGGTATAGCGGTTGACCCCACTAAGGTTGAGACCGTAACCGAATGGGAAGCACCAACGACAGTTGGAGAGATCCGGAGTTTTCTTGGACTCGCAGGATACTACCGGAGAATCATTGAGAATTTCTCAAAGATTGCAAAGCCTACGACGGAGTTGTTGAAGAAGGATACTAAGTTCAATTGGACTGAAGACTGTGAGGCTAGTTTCCAGGAGTTGACGAAACGCTTGGTTACCTCACCAGTATTGATTTTTCCAGATCAGACCAAGGATTATGAGGTGTATTGCGACGCTTCACGTCGAGGACTTGGAGCAGTGCTTATGCAGGAAGGAAGAGTTGTCTCGTATGCTTCACGGCAACTGAAGCCTCATGAGTTGAATTATGCCACGCATGATTTGGAGTTAGCAGCCGTAGTGCATGCATTGAAGACGTGGAGACATTTCCTCATTGGAAATCATTGTGAGGTGTACATGGATCACAAGAGTTTGAAGTACATTTTCACGCAGAAGGAGTTGAACCTCAGACAAAGGAGATGGTTGGAGCTCATCAAGGATTATGATATGAGATTGCATTACCACCCCGGAAAAGCTAATGTAGTAGCTGACGCATTGAGCCGTAAGAGCCATGTCAACACCCTAGTGACGGGAGAAGTACCAAAGGAGTTAGCAGAAAACCTACGTGAACTATGTTTGGAAATAGTTCCGAGAGGCTGTGTAGCAACATTGGAGATTCAGTCAAAATTGATGGATAATATCAGAGAAGCTCAGAAACCTGACAAGGAGATTGCTTCTATAAAAGAGAAATTGAGCGAAGGAAAAGCAAAGGGATTTCGTGAGGATGAGCACGATACCCTATGGTTTGAGGACCGTGTTTTTGTGCCCAATGACCCGGAGATCAGGAAGTTGATTTTGCAAGAGGCACATGATTCACCGTATTCGATTCACCCAGGGAATACCAAGATGTATTTGGATTTGAAGGAAACATTCTGGTGGACCGGAATGAAGAAGGATATTGCAGCATATGTAGCAGTTTGTGACGTATGTCAGAGAGTAAAGGCAAAGCATCAGAAGCCAGCAGGATTGTTACAACCATTGCCGATACCCAAATGGAAGTGGGATAAGATAGGCATGGATTTTATCACAGGACTACCCAGGACAAAAGCAGGCTATGATTCGATATGGGTAGTAGTTGATCGTTTGACGAAGGTAGCCCATTTCATTCCAGTTAAGACCACTTACACCAGTGCTAAGTTGGAGAAGATATACATGACTAGGATCATTTGTTTGCATGGAGTTCCGAGGAGTATCGTATCAGATAGAGGAACCCAATTTACCTCAAAGTTTTGGAATCAGTTGCATGAAACTTTAGGAACCAGACTAGAGTGCAGTACAGCTTTTCATCCGCAGACAGATGGACAGACCGAGAGAGTCAATCAGACTTTGGAAGATATGCTGAGAGCTTGTGCACTAGATTATGGATCTAGTTGGGACGATAACTTGCCGTATGCGGAGTTTTCTTATAACAACAGTTACCAAACCAGTTTGAAGATGGCACCTTTCGAGGCTTTATACGGAAGGAGGTGCAGGACACCGTTGTCATGGGACGAAGTTGGAGACCGTCAATTCTTTGGACCAGATTTGATTAAGGAGTCTGAACGGAAAGTTAAGTTGATTCGCGATAGGCTCAAGGTAGCCCAGTCCAAGCAGAAGAGCTACGCAGATTCAAAACGCAAGGAGACAGTTTATGAAACCGGAGACAGAGTTTATCTTCGAGTATCTCCACTTCGAGGAGTTAAGCGCTTTGGAGTTAAGGGAAAGTTAGCACCGCATTTCGTTGGAGCGTACAAAATCTTGCAACATATGGGAGAAGTCGCTTATAAGTTGGAATTACCAGAGGGACTGTCAGGAGTTCACGATGTATTCCATGTTTCTCAGCTAAAGAAATGTCACGCCGAGATGGCGGAGGTACCGCTAAGAGATACCGTGCCGCTGGAAGCGATTCAGTTGGAGGACGACTTAACATATGAGGAGAAGCCAGTCAAGATTCTCGATTATGCCAGCAGAGTTACCCGCAGCAAGGTTATCAAGTTTTGCAAAGTTCAGTGGAACCACCATTCAGAGGATGAAGCCACCTGGGAAAGAGAAGAAGATTTTCTCCAGGACCACCCTCACCTATTTTCTAGCCAACCCGAATCTCGAGGGCGAGATTCATCTTAAGGGGGGTAGGTTTGTAACATCCCAAATTTGCAATTTGGAATGTTATACACTAGATGATCATGCATATCATGTTTTCATGCATTTTGGTTGATCCTAGAAATTTCACGCAACTCAAGGACCCACGGAGAGAGTTGGAGATTTCGTTATTTTCATATTTGAGAGTTTTCTCGAATTTGAAAAGAGGATCATTTGCTTTATTTTATTTCATCTTCAATAATTTTTCCGTTATCAAAAATACGAGAGAGGGAATAATATGACTTTCCCAAAATTGAGGAAAAATGAAGATTTAATAAATAGATCAAACTTTGTTTTGCCGGTGTTTATTTGCATTTTATTTGGATAGGGAAAAATGCGTGTTTTCAAAAATTGCATATTAGGTCCGGAGTAAAGTTCATTTTGTTCGACTCATTTTTAGGAGTCGGGGAAAATTTACTTTAGTAATTTTGGAGTTCGTTTAGTTCTTTTCTTTTGTTTTTCTGCGCGCGTAACCGTTTAAAAAAAACTTCCGCAGGCCAGCCGGGCCAAAGGCCCAGCCAGCCAGCCGCCGCCCCCAGCCTCCCTATGCGCCAGCGCCAGGCGCAGGCAGCCAGGCCGCCACCTCACCTCTAGCCGAGTCCGGCTTGGACTCTAGGCCGGTAGCCCCTTCCCTTTTCCTTTCTTTCGTTTTCCTTTTTCTTCTAGGACTCTTTTTCCTAATCTAATTTCTTGTCCCCTACCCCAAGTTTTCTCCTCCCCTCCCCAATATAAATACCCCCACACCCCCCCCCTCTAAACACATCAAATCAAACCCCAAGCCCCACACCACCCCGCGCCTCCCCAAGCCGCGCCCCACCCTGCAGCCTCACCACCGCCGTTGCCGCCCCTCACCCACGCCGCCGCCCTTGTGCATCGCCGCCGCCGCCCAACGCCGCCGTTCGCCGGAGCCCCTCGCCGGAACCTCGCCGAGGTAGCCGCGCCGCGTCTCTCCTATCCCCTCGGTTCGGTTTTTCTTATAAACCGTTCCGATTCTTTTCTTCTCTTCCGATTCGTTTTCTTTCCGGTTCTTTTCTAAACTGTTCCGGTTTCTAGATCGGTTTTTCGTTTCGGTCTTTTTCTTCCGAAACCCTAGATCGGTTTTCGTTCTTCTTTCGGACCATTCCTCTCAACGAACGTGATCACCGATTATTCCCCGGTTAACGACGCCCGTTCGTTTAACCGTTCATCTTTTTCTTTTCGTCGGATTTATTCCGCGTCTTTTCCGCGAACGCAATCTCAGATACGATCTTCGTTCTAGTCTTTCTTCTCGCTCGTTTATCAGAATCAGGTGATTCAAGCGCCTGGAGTTTCGTTGAGAAACCGCCGTTTCGTCTAATCAACTTAAACAAGTTTTTGCCCCAGTAAAATTTGACCTAGTTTCAACTTGCTAGAACCGAGTTGTTTTCTTCCACCGTTTGTTTTCCGTTTCTTTGTTCGGTTCGTTCTTTCTTTGCAACCGGAGTTCTTAATTTGAACTTTCTGGTTCGTTCTCTCGTTCGAGTTTTACCTGTGCATTAGATGAGTACTTATTGTGTGCTTGTTGTTTGTCTGCGATAGATCACCCGGATTGCGCCGCTTGTTACTTCGAAACCCTAGGTCTCGCGGATCATCAGCAAGGCAAGTAACACTTTGATCATACCTTTTCTACAACCCAGTTTTATTGCATTAGATCAATCCTCTCACATTGCATGATTAGGATCTAATTAATTTGTGGGATGGGAAGTAGATGAGGTAGTACCTATTACCTGTATTATTATGAAACCTTTGGGAGTTACTTCTACGTTTGCTTATTATGCCATGCTATGCTAGTAGACATGGATTGGGTGAGTGATATCCATGACAGATGTGAGATATTTAATTAATGGTTTATCTAAGGTGGCAACCTAACACACATCTGGGTGGATTGAGGCACCTGATGTCTATCAGGACTTGCCTATTTTTTTTGGACCGCCACCCAGGCTCAAAGGGATCATAAGATAATTCATGCTAGAAACTTCCGTGTGCAGCCACATGCTACTATGGGCTCTGGCATAGTTGACTAAGTTGTGCGAACACTTACGGGGTGGACTAGCAGATGTAGGGGTTGTAGGTGGTACGGTCTACCCCACATGTAAGGTGCTAGCGCTTCTGAAAGACTGTGTCTCGGTCATCCGTCTTCTCAAACACCCTGTAGTGCGAGAAACTAAACGGAGGCGATCGAGTCTTGTGGGGAAAAGTGCGCAAACCTCTGCAGAGTGTACAAACTAATCATGATTAGTCGTGTCCCCGGTTATGGATATCTTGAGTATCTAGTACTTGAATATCCTGTGAATCTCAACATGTTACTCTAATTAATGTTGTTGGGTTTTAATTGTTCACTTAATTGGGATCGGAATGCTGTCAACCATTCTCGAGGTTTCACAAACCACCATGATAGTTAAATAAATTTATTCCTTTGCAGTAGGGAAAAACTGGCTTTACGCAAAACTGTAACCATAGAGCTCTCCACCAGCCATATATGCATGTAGTATAGCTGTTCCATTCCATTACTCTCTATGTGTTACATTGCCAGCATATTCCATGTGCTGACCCGTTTTCGGGCTGCAACTTCTCATGTTGCAGACTTTTCAGACGACGAGTAAAGTGCTTTTAGGTCGTGGCCCTATACTCAGTGATGCCGTTGGAGTTGATGGACCCATTTATCTTCCAAGTCTTCCGCTGTTATCGACACTAGATGGCCTTAAGCCATTTTTATTGTAATAAGTTCTCTTTTGAGACAATGATGTAATAAGTGTGTGATTGCCACTCTGCTATAAATCCTTCGATGTACTGTGTGGTGTCAGCATTACTGATCCAGGGATGACACCTGAGCACAGAGCACTTGATCCATTCGGGTCGGGTCGCTACACCCCACCTGCCTAATAAAACTCACTTGCCTCCCAAGCGCCGTGGTAAATGGCGCGGCTGGGTTACCCATGTCCGTATTGATGAGAATCCCGTAAAGGGGGTACACGATCTCTGCTTTGACAAGACGTGCCAAGGCAACCGCCTCGCAAAATATGCTGAGGTGGAAAAGTAAAAACGATTCGAGTAAAGGACTTGGCCGCAGTGTGTGGAAACTTATTTTGCATAACCGGACAGTAGTCTTGGTGTTTACAATCTTCTATGAAGCACTTGGAGGAGGAACCCGCCTTGCAATGCCGAAGACAATTTGCGCGCCGGACTCGTCGTCATTGAAGCCTGGTTCAGGGGCTACTGAGGGAGTCCTAGATTAGGGGGTGTTCGGGTAGCCGAACTATACATTCACCCGTACTCCAGGACTATGAAGATACAATATTGAAGACTTCGTCCTGTGTCCGGATGGGACTTTCCTTGGCGTGGAAGGCAAGCTAGGCGATGCGGATATTCAAGATCTCCTACCATTGTAACCAACTTTATGTAACCCTAACCCTATCCGGTGTCTATATAAACCGGAGGGTTGTAGTCCGTAGGAAATCAACTCCATACACAACAATCATACCATAGGCTAGCTTCTAGGGTTTAGCCTCCTTGATCTCGTGGTAGATCTACTCTTGTACTACCCATATCATCAATATTAATCAAGCAGGAGTAGGGTATTACCTCCATCAGAGGGCTCGAACCTGGGTAAAAAACATCGTGTCCCTTGTCTCCTGTTACCATCCGGCCTTGACGCACAGTTCGGGACCCCCTACCCGAGATCCGCCGGTTTTGACACCGACTGTATCTCTTACCTTCTTTCTCCTCGAGCTGCCGTTTGGCAAGGCCGAGCTCTTGCTCGGTCCGCTCGAGGCCCTGCTTCAGGGCACCCACCTCCGCAGTCAGTGCGGCGGTGGCCAGCAGCGAAGCCTGCATATGTATATTGACTCCTTTTTAGTTAGACTCCTCTGATATTTAATAGATCCTCTATTCGGCTTTTCTTTCCGAAAGCCAAACAGAGCATCAGGGGCTACTGTCTATACGGTAATATTTTTACATATTTTTACTTACCTCGAACCCTGTTAGAAGGCTATCACAAGCTTCAGTCAGTCCGCTTTTGGCGGACCGAACCTTCTAGACCACCGTACTCATGATGGCACGGTGCTCCTCGTCGATGGAGGCACCCTTAAGCTCCTCTAGCAGACTGTCCGGCGCCTCCGGTTGGACGAAGGACGCCGGCTCAGTAGGCTTGCTCCTCTTGGCAGGAGTTCGCCTACCGCGGTCCGGAACCGTTGATGATTCCGGCGCAGTGTCCGGCTCAAAGCCGGACTTGGAGCCCAGGGGGGTCTTGTCCCCTTCACTCTTGGAGTCCGGGAGGTCGCCTCGCGGCTCCTCCCGGACCACCTCCTCTCGCCCCGGAGCTTGTCGCGATGCCACTTCGGCGTCATCCGCAGCACAGGGGGAAGCAGCGGCCGGAACTGAATTCACGTCTGATGAATCCAGGGAGCCACTCGACGACTGTCGAGCCCGTCCTTGGGTGGACTGCATGATTATATACGACATTAGGGAAAGCTATGCAACAAAAGGAATATCACGAGTTACTCTGGTATCCGAACACTTACGATCTCGCCGGACGCTTGGCCCAGTTCGGCCACTCCTCTTCGTCCTCGTCGGCGTCGGGGCGTAGTTCGGTAGAGGGGTTTTCCTCTTCTTGGACCCCTCGGCCTCCCCTACTGGGGCGGCCTCCCTCTTCTTTCCTCCCCCCGCTAGAGGGGGAGAGGTTTCTTCTTCCTCCTCCTCGCCTTCACGGGAGGAGTGCGTCTCGGACTCGTCGGACGACGAGTCCGACACCACCATATGCCGGGAACTCTTTCGAGTCCCCGTGGTCTTCTTCTCTGGCACCACATAAGGTGCCGGAACCAGCAGCTTCTCTAGGAGAGCAGGGGCTGGGTCTTCGGGCAAGGGAGCTGGACAGTTAATCTGTCCGGACTTCTCCGGCCAATCCTGTCAAAGGTGAGGGAGTTTAGATCCCGCATAGAGTCAAACTATGCAAAAACCTAACATCCTGTAAAAGATGGAAATATCTTACCTCGCCAGCAGGACGCTGCGAGCTGAATCCGCGGTCTTCGGAGGCGGATGTGGGAGCCTCGGCGCCTTTGGTTAGCCCCCTCCAGACATCTTCGTACATCGTGTCGAAGAGCCTGCTTAGAGTTCGGTGCTGCGCCGGGTTGAACTCCCACAAATTGAAGTCCCGTTCTTGACACGGAAGGATCCGGCGGACGAGCATGACCTGGATTACGTTGACAAGCTTGAGCTGCTTGTTCACCAGGGACTGGATGCATTTTTACAGTCCGGTCAACTCTTCTTCGTCGCCCCATGACAAGCTCGTCTCCTTCCAGGACGTGAGCCGCGTAGGTGGTCCGGATCGGAATTCAGGGGCTGCGATCGACTTCGGATCGCGTGGCTCGGTGATGTAAAACCACCCTGACTGCCACCCCTTCAAGGTCTCCACAAAGGAGCCCTCGAGCCATAGGACGTTGGCAATTTTGCCCACCATGGCACCTCCGCACTCCGCCTGGTTGCCGCGCACCACCTTTGGCTTGACGTTGAAGGTCTTGAGCGAGAGGCCGAAATGGGGGCGAATGCAGAGGAAAGCCTCACACACGACGATAAACGCCGAGATATTGAGGATGAAGTTCGGGGCCAGATCGTGGAAATCTAGGCCATAGTAGAACATGAGCCCGCGGACAAATGGGTGGAGAGGAAAACCCAGTCCGTGGAGGAAGTGGGGAAGAAATACTACCCTCTCATGGGGCCTTGGGGTGGGGAGAAGCTGCCCCTCCTCAGGAAGCCGGTGCGCAATGTCTTTGGACAAGTATCCGGCCTTCCTTAACCTTTTGACATGGCCCTCCATGACGGAGGAGACCATCCACTTGCCTCCCGCTCCGGACATTGTTGGAGAGGGTTGAGGTAGGAAGTGCGGGCTTGGGCGCTGGAGCTCGGGTGCGCAGAAGATGGGTAGGCAAAGGAGGAAGAAGGCGTAGGTAAAAAGGTGGATCCTTATCCCCTTATATGGGCGGATGCGACTATGCGTCCCCACCAGCCTAGTAAAACTCGCTTGCCTCCCAAGCGCCGTGATAAGTGGCGCGGTTGGGTTACCCACGTCCGTATTAACGAGAATCCCGTAAACAAAGGGGACACGATCTCTTCTTTGACAAGACGTGCCAAGGAAACCGCCTCGCCAAACATGCTGAGGTGGAGAAGTGAAAACGATTCGAATAAAGGCTTGGTCGTAGTGTGATGTCACGCTGCGGAATACATCAGCAGATTAGATTTGTGTTAATATTATTCTCTCTATGGCAATATGTGGAAGCTTATTTTGCAGAGCCGGACACTACTCTTGGTGTTTACAAACTTTTATGAAGAATTTGGAGGAGGAAACCGCCTTGCAATGCCGAAGACAATCTGCGCGCCGGACTCGTCATCATTGAAGCCTGGTTCAGGGGCTACTGAGGGAGTCCTGGATTAGGGGGTGTTCGGGTAGCCGGATTATACCTTCAGCCGGACTCCAGGACTATGAAGATACAAGATTGAAGACTCCATCCCGTGACCGGATGGGACTTTCCTTGGCATGGAAGGCAAGCTTGGCGACGCGGATATTCAAGATCTCCTACCATTGTAACCGACTTTGTGTAACCCTAACCCTCTCCGGTGTCTATATAAACCGGAGGGTTTTAGTCCATAGGACAACTTCATCATAAAACAATCATACCATAGGCTAGCTTTTAGGGTTTAGCCTCCTTGATCTCGAGGTAGATCTACTCTTGTACTACCCATATCATCAATATTAATCAAGCATGACGTAGGGTTTTACCTCCATCAAGAGGGCCCGAACCTGGGTAAAACATTGTGCCCCTTGTCTCCTGTTACCATCCGGCCTAGACGCACAGTTCGGGACGCCCTACCCGAGATCTGCCGGTTTTGACACCGACAGTCCTCCTGTCCGATCACCTTCGATCGCAGGGACCATCCCACTAGTATCCGTCTTGGCGGATTCGCTACACTGGTCCTAGACCCAATCATCGACGGATTTCACCTCACTCGAGTCCTTATGGACGGCGGCACCAGCCTGAACCTGCTTTATCAGGACACAGTGCGCAAAATGGGTATAGACCCCTCAAGGATCAAACCCACAAAAACGACCTTCAAAGGCGTCATACCAGGTATAGAGGCCCATTGCATAGGCTTAGTCACACTGGAAGTGGTCTTCGGACCCCCGGATAACTTTCAGAGCGAGGAGTTAATCTTTGATATAGTCCCGTTCCACGGCGGCTATCATGCACTGCTCGGGCGAACCGCATTTGCGAGATTCAACGCGGTACCGCACTATGCATATCTCAAGCTCAAGATGCGAGGACCTCGGGGGGTCATCACAGTCAATGGAAACACAGAGCGCTCCCTCCGCACGGAGGAGCACACTGCGGCCCTCGCAGCAGAAGCGCAAAGCAGCCTCTTAAGGCAATCCACCAGTTCGGTGATTAAAGACCCCGACACCTTCAAGCGCGCCTGGAGTAATCGGCAACAAGACCGCCTGGCACATTCCGAGCTCGCATAACAATGCGGCCCCCACCCCAGTACCAGCCAAATGGCAAAATCCGTGCCACCCGTACATAATTACACATTGAAAATACCATGGGCACAGGTGGGGAGGGGGGCACGACTACGGAACGCCCCAAGACGCGGCTCAACCACACTAGGGGTTTCCCGCTTTGTTATTTTTTCTCTCTTTCAGGACTTTAATCTCTGGAAACCCCGGCCGGCAGTACGATTGCCGGACACACGATGCAACAACCAAGGAGGTAGAAAGCTACGTCGCACCATGGAACTCCCAGGTGGTCTCTGATAATGAGTGAAATACATGCTTTAAATACCATTCCTCAGGTTGCCCTTGGAGGGGACATATCAAATAGTCCTACTTTTTGCTTATCGCACTACTTGTATCATTCTGCTTCGACGCACCTTTTTGAATAAACAATGCATAGCACTAGACTATTACCGCATTCTCTATTCTTTCTTTTTTATATATGTTCATTCATGACATTTAGCACCCGTACACTCTGGTACGGCCAATACGCCAGGGGCTTAAGCGTACCCCATAATACGGCGTGAGAAGTCCGAACACTTCAGATAGTGCGGCACCCCAAACTTATAGCATTATATGCATCGGCTCCGAATCATGTCTTGGGTCAATAGTTGGGTTTGCCCGGCTCCCATGTTTTGGTACCTTACGTTCCACTATATCAGCTAAGGTAGCACTTGGAGAACTACTGTGATTGTGCCACGGTTCATCTGGTCTAAGCACCTCAGTAGAGAAAGCTAAAACTGACTGTCATGATAAGGCGAGAGCTGGTCGCTGTTCGAGAGGTCTCGAGTCCCTAAATACTTATGCCGCTTAGAGCGAGGAGTCGGCTTTGTCCGGCTTAAAGGCATGTATAGTGCCCTGAATTCGGCCTTCCGAATACTAGGGGCTTCGCCAAAATTTAAAATTGTAGACTTCTATGGCTAAGTGAGAGTGATAAAGCATTATAGTCCGATTGCCTTGTTCGTTGTGCTGAGCACCTCCCTCGAAGGACCTAACAATGGGAAAAGGAGTGCTCAGATTTATCCCGAACACCCCAGCACTCGTGGCATGGGGGCAGAAGCCGACGACTGGCCATCTCTCATATTTGATAAACGGGTGCACAGAAGGTAATATTTTAAATTCAAACAAGCGTTGCATAGCGCATATGAACAAGTTTTCATAATACAGGGTCACACGAGCAAGTTTATTCAAAAATTACATCCTTAGCACACTCGTCCGCCACAAGATGGGCACCCTTCAGGACACCCTCATAATACATCTCAGGGTGGCGATGCTCCTTGCCCTGCGGCGGCCCCTCCTTCCCCAGCTTCTCGGCGTCCATCTTGGCCCAGTGCACCTTCGCACGGGCAAAAGCCGGGCGTGCACCTTCGATGCAGACAGACCGCTTTATGACTTCCAGCCGTGGGCAGGCATCCACAGGCCGCCTCACCAGGCCGAAGTAGCTGTTGGGAAGGGAGTCGTCAGGCCACATCTGGACTATAAGGCCCCTCATGGCCTGTTCGGCCACCTTGGGCAGCTCGACCAGTTGCTTCAGTTGGTCGCTCACAGGCATCGGGTGTTCGGTCCTAGTATACTGAGACCAGAACAACTTCTTCGTTGAGCTTCCCTCCTCGGCCTGATAGTACTTTGCGGCATCCGACACGCTGCGGGGAAAATCTGCGAATGCTCCTGAAGAGCTCCGGACTCGGGTAAGTAATAAGTAATTTACTTTCACATGCTTGCTTTGCATAATGAATGCCTTACCCGCTGCTATCTTCCTCATCGCCTCAACTTCCTGAAGGGCCTTTTGGGCTTCAGCCTTGGCATGCTTTGAGCTCTCGAGGGCCGCGGCAAGCTCGGACTCTCCCGTCTTCGAGTCAAGCTCCAAAGCCTCGTGCTTCTTCACGAGAGCCTGGAGCTCTTGCTGCACCTCGCCCACCCGTGCCTCTTGTTTCTCCCGCTCGGTGCGCTCCTTGGCCGCTTTGTTTTCGGCCTCGGACAGCGCTTGCTTCAGGGTCGCCACTTCGGTCGTGGCCCCTGGCACATCCATGATGATCCTATCATTTTGCAACCATATCCTTTTTTCTATATATATAGACAAGGTATTACTTACCTTTGTTCTCCTCGAGCTGCCTCTTGGCAAGGCCGAGCTCTTTCTTGGACCGCTCGAAGTTCTGCTTTAGAGCGGTGACCTCCGCAGTTAGTGCGGCAAAGGCTAGCAGCGAAGCCTGCATACGCATACAGACATACTTATTTAGACTCATGCGGATATTATTTGATCCTTTATTTGGCTTTTCTTTGTGAACACCAAACAGAGCATCAGGGGCTACTGTCTATGCGGTAATATTTTCCTATATTTTAAATACTTACCTCAAAGCATGTTAGAAGGCTGGCACAGGCTTCAGTCAGTCCGCTCTTGGCGGACTGAACCTTCTTGATCATCGCACTCATAATAGTGCGGTGCTCTTCGTCAATGGAAGCGCCGCGAAGCGCTCCCAGTAGGTTGTGTTGGAAATATGCCCTAGAGGCAATAATAAAATGGTTATTATTGTATTTTCTTGTTCATGATAATTGTCTATTGTTCATGCTATAATTGTATTAACTTGAAACCGTAATACATGTGTGATTACATAGACCACAACATGTCCCTAGTAAGCCTCTAGTTGACTAGCTCGTTGATCAATAGATGATCATGGTTTCCTGACCATGGACATTGGATGTCGTTGCTAATGGGATCACATCATTAGGAGAATGATGTGATGGACAAGACCCAATCCTAACCCTAGCACAAGATCGTATAGTTCATATGCTAAAGCTTTTCTAATGTCAAGTATCATTTCCTTAGACCATGAGATTGTGGAACTCCCGGATACCGTAGGAATGCTTTGGGTGTGCCAAACGTCACAACGTAACTAGGTGGCTATAAAGGTGCACTGCGGGTATCTCCGAAAGTGTCTGTTGGGTTGGCACGAATCAAGACTGGGATTTCTCACTCCGTGTAAACGGAGAGGTATCTCTGGGACAACTCAGTAGGACATCATCATAATGTGCACAATGTGACCAAAGGGTTGATCATGGGATGATGTTTTACGGAACGAGTAAAGAGACTTGACGGTAACGAGATTGAACAAGGTATTGGGATACCGACGATCGAATCTCAGGCAAGTACTATACAGGTAGACAAAGGGAATTGTATACGGGATTGATTGAATCCTTGACATCGTGGTTCATCCGATGAGATCATCGTGGAACATGTGGGAGCCAACATGGGTATCCAGATCCCGCTGTTGGTTATTGACCAGAGAGATGTCTCGGTCATGTCTGCATGATTCCCGAGCCCGTAGGGTCTACACACTTAAGGTCTGATGACGCTAGGGTTTTAGGGAAAGTTTGTACGTGGTTACCGAATGTTTTTCGGAGTCCCGGATGAGATCCCGGACGTCACGAGGAGTTCCGAAATGGTCCGGAGGTAAAGATTTATATATGGAAAGTTGTTGTTGGGTTTCCAGGAAAAGTTCGGGTTTTTCTGGTATTGTACCGGGAAGCTTCCAGAAGGTTCCGGAGGATTCCGGAGGGGTCCGGAGGTCCGGAAAATGTTCCACCACGTCCAATACAGCAGCATGGGCTGTAGGGGGCTCCCTAGCCTTAATGGGCCAGGGGCACCAGCCCCCCAAGGCCCATGTGCATGGGAGAGGGGAAACCCTAAGGGGGAGGGCCTCCACTTGACTTAGGAGGCACTCCTCCCCCCCCCTTGGCCGCCGCCCCAACCCTAGATGGGATCTAGAGGGGCCGGCCCCCTCTCTCCCCACCTATAAATAGTGGAGGGGTGGGAGGGTGGCCTGACCCTTGCACTTGGCGCAGCCCCCTCCCCTCCAATACCTTCTCCTCCTCGTCTCTTGCAGTGCTTGGCAAAGCCCTGCTGGCGTGCCACGCTCCTCCACCATCAGCACGCCGTCGTGCTGCTGCTGGACAGAGTCTTCCCTAACCTCTCCCTCTCTCCTTGCTGGATCAAGGTGCGGGAGACGTCACGGGGCTGTACGTGTGTTGAACGCGGAGGCGCCGTTGTTCGGCGCTTAGATCGAAATCGACCGCGATCTGAATCGCTGCGTGTACAACTCCACCAACCGTGTTCTTGGAACGCTTCCGCTTAGCGATCTTCAAGGGTATGAAGATGCACTCCCTCTCCCTCGTTGCTAGATTACTCCATAGATTGATCTTGGTGATGCGTAGAAAATTTTAAATTTCTGCTACGATCCCCAACAGTGGTATCAGAGCTAGGTCTATGCGTAGTTTCTATGCACGAGTAGAACACAAGTTGTTGTGGGCGTCGATTTTGTCAATTTACTTGCCGTTACTAGTCTTATCTTGATTCGGCGGCATCGTGGGATGAAGCGGCCCGGACCGACCTTGCACGTACGCTTACGTGAGACTGGTTCCACCGTCTGACATGCACTAGTTGCATAAGGTGGCTAGCGGGTGTCTGTCTCTCCCACTTTTGTCGGATCGGATTCGATGAAAAGGGTCCTTATGAAGGGTAAATAGAAATTGGCATATCACGTTGTGGTTTTGGCATAGGTAAGAAACGTTCTTGCTAGAAACCTATAGCAGCCACGTAAAAAACTTGCAACAACAATTAGAGGACGTATAACTTGTTTTTGCAGCATATGCCGTGTGATGTGATATGGCCAAAAGGATGTGATGAATGATATATGTGATGTATGAGATTGATCATGTTCTTGTAATAGGAATCACGACTTGCATGTCGATGAGTATGACAACTGGCAGGAGCCATAGGAGTTGTCTTAATTTATTAATGACCTTCGTGTCAACTTATACATCATGTAATTACTTTACTTTATCCCTAACTGTTAGCCATAGTAGTAGAAATAATAGTTGACGAGACAACTTCATGAAGACACGATGATGGAGATCATGATGATGGAGATCATGGTGTCATGCCGGTGACGACGATGATCATGGCGCCCCGAAGATGGAGATCAAAAGGAGCAAACTGATATTGGCCATATCATGTCACTATTTGATTGCATGTGATGTTTATCATGTTTTACATCTTATTTGCTTAGAACGACGGTAGCATAAATAAGATGATCCCTCGCCATAATTTCAAGAAAGTGTTCCCCCTAACTGTGCACCGTTGCTAAGGTCCGTTGTTCCGAAGCACCACGTGATGATCGGGTGTGATAGGTTCTAACGTTCGCATACAATGGGTGTAAGCCGGATTTACACACGCAATACACTTAGGTTAACTTGACGAGCCTAGCATGTACAAACATGGCCTCGGAACACGGAAGACCGAAAGGTCGAACATGAGTCGTATAGTGGATACGATCAACATGAAGATGTTCACCGATGATGACTAGTCCATCTAACGTGATGATCGGACACGGCTTAGTTGACTCGGATCATGTATCACTTAGATGACTAGAGGGATGTCTATCTAAGTGGGAGTACATTAAATAATTTGATTAGATGAACTTAATTATCATGAACATAGTCAAAAGGTCTTTGCAAATTATGTCGTAGCTTGCGCTATAGTTCTACTGTTTTAGATATGTTCCTAGAGAAAATTTAGGTGAAAGTTGATAGTAGCAATTATGCGGACTGGGTCCGTAAACTGAGGATTGTCCTCATTGCTGCGCAGAAGGATTATGTCCTTAATGCACCGCTCAGTGAGCTGAACCTCGAGCATCGGTTGTGGATGTTGCGAACATCTGACATACACGTTTTGATGACTACATGATAGTTCAGTGCGTAATGCTAAATGGTTTAGAATTGAGGCACCAAAGACATTTTTTGAAACATCACAGAACATATGAGATGTTCCAAGGACTGAAATTGGGATTTCAGGTTAGTGCCCACGTCAAGAGGTATGAGACCTCTGACAAGTTTCCTAAGCCTGCAAACTAAGGAGAAAAGCTCAATCGTTGAGCATGTGCTCAGATTGTATGAGTACTACAATCGCTTGAATCGAGTGGGAGTTGATCTTCCAGATGAGATAGTGATGGTTCTCCAAAGTCACTGCCACTAAGCTACTAGAGCTTCGTGATGAACTATAACATATCAGGGATAGATATGATGATCCTTGAGCTATTCGCGACACTGCGAAAGTAGAAATCAAATAGGAGCATCAATTGTTGATGGTTAGTAAAACCACTAGTTTCAAGAAGGGCAAGGGCAAGGAAGGGATACTTCATGAGACGGCAAATCAGTTGTTGCTCTAGTGAAGAAACCCAAGGTTAAACCAAACCCGAGACTAAGTGCTTCTGTAATGAGGGGAACTGTCACTGGAGCAGAACCACCCTAGATACTTGGTAGATGAGAAGGCTGGCAAGGTTGACAGAAGTATGTATTGGACATATATTAAATGTGTACTTTACTAGTACTCCTAGTAGCGGCAGGGTATTAGATACCGGTTCGTTTGCTAAGTGTTAGTAACTCGAAATAAAAGTCTACAGAATAAACGGAGACTAGCTAAAGGTGAGATGACGATATGTGTTGGAAGTGTTTCCAAGGTTGATATGATCAAGCATCGCATGCTCCCTCTACCATCGAGATTGGTGTTAAACCTAAATAATTATTATTTGGTGTTTGCGTTGAGCATAGACATGATTGGATTATGTTTATCGCAATACAGTTATTCATTTAAGGAGAATAATGGTTACTCTATTTATTTGAATAATACCTTCAATGGTCTTGCACCTAAAATGAATGGTTCATTGAATCTCGATCGTAGTGATACACATGTTCATTCCAAAAGATATAAGATAGTAATGATAGTACCACATACTTGTGGCACTGCCATTTGAGTCATATTGGTATAAAACGCATGAAGAAGCTCCATGTTGATGGATCTTTGGACTCACTCGTTTTGAAAAGATTGAGACATGCGAACCATGTCTACTGGTAGATATGCATGAAGAAACTCCATGCAGATGGATCGTTTGGACTCACTTGATTTTGAATCACTTGAGACATGCAAATCATACCACATGGGCAAGATGACTGAAAGGCCTCGTTTTCAGTAAGATGGAACAAGAAAGCAACTTGTTGGAAGTAATACATTTTGATGTGTGCAGTCCAATAAGTGCTGAGGCACGCAGTGGATATCGTTATGTTCTTACTTCACAGATGATTTGAGTAGATGCTGAGTATATTTACTTGAAGAAACACAAGTCTGAATTATTGAAAGGTTTAAGTAATTTCAGAGTGAAGTTGAAGATCGCCATGACAAGATGAAAAAATGTCTATGATATGATCATAGAGATGAATATCTGAGTTACGAGTTTGGCACACAATTAAGACATTGTGGAAATTGTTTCACAACTAATACCGCCTGGACCACCATAGTGTGATGGTGTGTCCGGACATCATAACTGCACCCTATTGGATATGGTACATACCATGATGTCTCTTATTGAATTACCACTATCGTTTATGTGTTAGGCATTAGAGACAACCGCATTCACTTTAAAAAGGGCACCACACAATTCCGTTGAGACAACACCATATGAACTATGGTTGGGAGAAACCTAAGCTATCGTTTCTTAAAAGTTTGGGGCTGCAATGCTTATGTGAAAAAGTTTTAGGCTGATAAGCTCGAACCCAAAGCGGATAAATGCATCTTCATAGAATACCCAAAATAGTTGGGTATACCTCCTATTTCAGATCCAGAAGCAAAAGTGATTGTTTCTAGAAACGGGTCCTTAATCGAGGAAAAGTTTCTCTCGAAAGAATTGAGTGGGAGGATGGTGGAGACTTGATGAGGTTATTGAACCGTCACTTCAACTAGTGTGTAGCAGGGCACGGGAAGTTGTTCCTGTGGCACCTACACCAATTGAAGTGGAAGCTTATGACAGTGATCATGAAACTTCGGATCAAGTCACTACCAAAACTCATAGGTCGACAAGGATATGTACTACTTCAGAGTGGTACGTAATCCTGTCTTGGAAGTCATGTTGCTAGACAACAATGAACCTATGAGCTATTTGGAAGCGAAGGTGGGCCCGGATTCCGATGAATGGCTCGAGGCCATAAAATCCGAGAGAGGATCCATGTATAAAACAAAGTATAGACTTTGAAAGAACTACTTGATGGCCATAAGGCTGTTAGGTGCAGATGGATTTTAAAAGGAAGACAGACAATGATGGTAAGTGTCACCATTAAGAAAGCTCGACTTGTCGTTAAGATGTTTCCCGGCAAGTTCAAGGAGTTGACTATGATGAGACTTTCTCACTCGTAGCGATGCTAAGAGTTTGTTGGAATTATGTTAGCAGTTACTGCATTATTTATGAAATCTTGCAGATAGGATGTCAAAACATTGTTTCCTCAACATTTTTATTGAGGAAAGGTTGCATGTGATACAACCAGAAGGTTTTGTCAATCCTGAAAGATGCTGACAAGTATGCAAAGCTTCAGAAATCCTTCTAAGGACTGGAGTAAGCATCTCGGAATTGGAATGTATGCTTTGATGAGATGATCAAAGATTTTGGGTTTATACAAAGTTTATGAGAAACTTGTATTTCTAAAGAAGTGAGTGGGAGCACTATAGAATTTTTGATGAGTATACGTTGTTGATCAAAAATGATGTAGAATTTCTGGAAAGCATGCAGGGTTATTTGAAAAGTGTTTTTCGATGGAAAACCTGGATTAAGCTACTTGAACATTGAGCATCAAGATCTATAAGGATAGATCAAAAACGCTTAATAGTACTTTCAAATGAATACATACCGTGACAAGATTTTGAAGGAGTTCAAAATGGATCAGCAAAGAAGGAGTTCTTAGCTGTGTTACAAGGTGTGAGTATTGAGTAAAGACTCAAGAATCGACCACGGCAGAACAGAGAGAAAGGACGAAGGTCATCCCCTATGCTTTAGACGTAGGCTCTATAGTATGCTATGTTGTGTACCGCACCTGAAGTGTGCCTTGCCATGAGTCAGTCAAGGGGTACAAGAGTGATCCAGGAATGGATCACATGACAGCGGTCGAACTTATCCTTAGTAACTAGTGGACTAAGGAATTTTCTCGATTATGGAGGTGGTAAAAGAGTTCGTCGTAAAGGGTTACGTCGATGCAAACTTTGACACTAATCCAGATGACTCTGAGTGGTAAACCGGATTCGTATAGTAGAACAGTTATTTGGAATAGCTCCAAGTAGCACGGGGTAGCTGCATCTACAAGATGACATAGAGATTTGTAAAAGCACACATGGATCTGAAAGGTTCAGAACCATTGACTGATAAACCACTCTCACAAGCAAGATATGAACAAACCCCATGGGTGTTGGATTCATTACAATCACATAGTGATGTGAACTAGATTATTGACTCTAGTGCAAGTGGGAGACTGTAGGAAATATGCCCTAGAGGCAATAATAAAATGGTTATTATTGTATTTTCTTGTTCATGATAATTGTCTATTGTTCATGCTATAATTGTATTAACTGGAAACCGTAATACATGTGTGAATACATAGACCACAACATGTCCCTAGTAAGCCTCTAGTTGACTAGCTCGTTGATAAATAGATGGTCATGGTTTCCTGACCATGGACATTGGATGTCATTGATAACGGGATCACATTATTAGGAGAATGATGTGATGGACAAGACCCAATCCTAAGCTTAGCACAAGATCGTATAGTTCGTATGCTAAAGCTTTTCTAATGTCAAGTATCATTTCCTTAGACCATGAGATTGTGCAACTCCCGGATACCGTAGGAATGCTTTGGGTGTGCCAAACGTCACAACGTAACTGGGTGGCTATAAAGGTGCACTGTGGGTATCTCCGAAAGTGTCTGTTGGGTTGGCACGAATCGGGACTGGGATTTGTCACTCCGTGTAAACGGAGAGGTATCTCTAGGCCCACTCGGTAGGACATCATCATAATGTGCATAATGTGACCAAAGGGTTGATCACGGGATGATGTGTTACAGAACGAGTAAAGAGACTTGTCGGTAATGAGATTGAACAAGGTATTGGGATACCGACGATCGAATCTCGGGCAAGTACTATACCGGTAGACAAAGGGAATTGTATACGGGATTGATTGAATCCTTGACATCGTGGTTCATCCGATGAGATCATCGTGGAACATGTGGGAGCCAACATGGGTATCCAGATCCGGCTGTTGGTTATTGACCAGAGAGATGTGTTGGTCATGTCTGCATGATTCCCGAGTCCGTAGGGTCTACACACTTAAGGTCCGATGACGCTAGGTTATAGTGTAATGCCCTCGATGGGGCTATATCTCCTACGTGTCGAAGCACGACTTAGAGGCATAACCGCATTGAAAGCAATGTCGCAAGTGAGGTAATCTTCACACAACCCATGTAATACATAAGGGAAAGAGATACATAGTTGGCTTACAATCGCCACTTCACACAATTACATGAATAAAGCATTACAACATCCAAATACAATCAAGGTCCGACTACGGAACCAAAATAAAAGAAGAACCCCAAATGCGACAAGGTCCCCGATCGACCCCAACTGGGCTCCACTACTGATCAACTAGAACGAAACAACACAACGGACAAAGTCTTCATCGAGCTCCTCCTGAGCTTGGTTGTGTCATCTGCACGGACTCATCGGCACCTGCAAGCTGGTTTTGGAAGTATCTGTGAGCCACGGGGACTCAGCAATCTCGCACCCTCGCGATCAAGACTATTTAAGCTTATGGGTAAGATAAAAGGTATGAGGTGGAGCTGCAGCAAGCGACTATCATATATGGTGGCTAACATACGCAAACGAGAGCGAGAAGAGAAGGCAAAGCACGGTCGAGAAACTATGATCAAGAAGTGATCCTAAAACAACCTACGTCAAGCATAACTCCAACACCGTGTTCACTTCCTGGACTCCACCGGAAAGAGACCATCATGGTTACACACGCGGTTGATACATTTTAATTAAGGTCAACTTCAGGTTTTCTACAACCGGACGTTAACAAATTCCCATCTGCCCATAACCACGGGCACGGCTTTCGAAAGTTCAAATCCCTGCAGGGGTGTCCCAACTTAGCCCATGACAAGCTCTCACGGTCAATGAAGGAATAGACCTCCTCCTGAGACATTCCGATCAGGCTCGGTACCTCGGTTCTTCAAGACACTTCGACAGGTTAAAACAAATCCAGCAACACCGCCCGAATGTGCCGACAAATCCCGATAGGAGCTGCACATATCTCTTTCTCAGGGCACACTCAGATTGTCTTAGGTACGGGTAGGCCAGCCCAGAGTTGCCCCTGGTGGCCAGCGGCAGCTGACAGGTTGGACCAACACTCAGAGAAGCACTGGCCCGGGGGAGGTAAAATAATGATGACCCTTAGGAGCGCGACTCCCAAGGGAAAAGAAAAGGCTAGGTGGCAAATGGTAAAACCAATGTTGGGCATTGCTGGAAAAGCTTTAATCAAGGCGAACTATCAAGGGGTTTCCATTATAACCCAACCGCGTAAGGAACGCAAAATCCGGGAACATAACACCGATATGACGAAAACTAGGGCGGCAAGAGTGGAACAAAACACCAGGCATAAGGCCGAGCCTTCCACCCTTTACCAAGTGTATAGATGCATTAATTAAATAATATATATTGTGATATCCCAACAAGTAAACATGTTCTATAAAGGAACGATCTCCATGTTCCAACAAGGAACAAACTTCAATCTTCACCTACAACTAACAACGCTATAAGAGGGGCTGAGCAACGCGGTAACATAGCCAAACAAAGGTTTGCTAGGACAAGGTGGGTTAGGGGCTTGGTTCAACAATATGGGAGGCATGATAAGCAAGTGGTAGGTATCGCAGCAGAGGCATAGCAAAAGAGCGAGCAACTAAGCAAGCAAAGATAGAAGTGATTTCGAGGGTATGATCATCTTGCCTGAAATCCCGCAAGGAAGAAGAACCAGTCCATGAAGAAGACAAACAGACGTAGACGAACGGGTCCTCACAAACGCGACGTTACCGGTACCAACCCGAAGAAGCAAACACCGGAAAGAAGCACACAACATAGTAAACAACCAACTCATGAACATGGTATGATATGCGAGATGCGGTATGCGATGCATATGCAAGATTTGACAAGGAATGCATGAACCTGGCCTCAACTTGGAAATCCAAGTGTGCCACTGGAAAGGTGAGGTGAAATCTCTTGAAAACGATATAAAGATCACCGGAATCGGAGTTACGATTTGGAAATGGCAACCAATTCAAATATGGCACCGGTCTGCGATTTACAGCGAGTAGCCATCTAAATGCAACGAGATGAACATGCTACAGCACTCAAACATGGCAACAAAATACATGGCAGGGATCCATTCATGATGCTTAACAAAAGTCTAGCACTGAGCTACGGCCAATTCATCCATTAACAGATTCAAACAAGCATGGCAAAAATGCAAACGGTAAACAGATCTCAGACTTAGTGAAGGACAGGGTGCGACGGGGCCGGTGACCTGGCGGCGAGCCGCGCGCGGTGGAGCGCGAGGCGGTGGCGCTGACGGCGAGGTCCGGCGAGATGGCACGAGACGGTGGCGGGGATGACCGGCAAGGTCCGGTGCGGTTGGCGGCGCGCGCGGGCTCGTCCGGGCCCCGATGGGCTCGGGCGGGCCCCGATCTGGGTCAAGAGGGCCGGCACGGTGGAGACGGCGGCGGGGTGACGTGGCGGCGCCGGATTGGACGAGGGACGGTGGCGGACATGTCCGGCACACAGTGGACGTGTCCGGCGGCGCGAGGAAGGGGGAGACTAGGGTTTGTACCGCGAAATTTTCGGGGGAGGCCACATATTTATAGGTAGAGAGTGCTAGGAGAGTCCAAATGAGGTGCGGTTTTCGGCCACGCGATCGTGATCGAACGCTCTAGATGATGGAGAGGGTTTCAGTGGGTTTTGGGCCAAATAGGAGGGGTGTTGGGCTGCAACACACACGAGGCCTTTTCGGTCCCTTGGTTAACCGTTGGAGCATCAAACGAAGTCCAAATGGTACGAAACTTGACAGGCGGTCTACCGGTAGTAACCCAAGGCCGCTTGGCAAGTCTTGTTCCAATCCGGAAATGTTTAATCCCCACACATGAAAGAAAGGTAGAAATGACCACCGGAGGAGAACGGAGCGCCGGAATGCAAAACGGACAACGGGGAAAAAGCTCGGATGCATGAGACGAACACGTATGCAAATGAAATGCACATGATGACATGATATGCAATGCATGACACGCAAGCAATGACAAGGCAACAACCGCGAATAACAAGAAGACACGTGGCACATCAGTCTCGGGGCGTTACAACACTCCACCACTACGAGAGGATCTCGTCCCGAGATCTAGGATGGCACCGGAGGGAAAACAGAAGAGATAAAGAAGAGGTAAAACTAAGTTGCTTCTTTGACAAACGAGTGAAACCACGATCCTTGAGAGGTTGAACAAATAGAAAAGAATAATACAACAGAGATAAACAAAGTGAAAAACACTTCGTTAGAAAAGAGGGACAAAGAGCATTGCGAAAACCTTGAGGTTGAAGGGAAGATATATATTGAAAGCACGCTGGTTAAGGAAGGGGATCAAGGAAGACCAAATTCGGGCAGCACTCCAGTTGAAAAGAAAGCAATAGAATAAGAATTGATAAGGTGATAGAACTTGAAAAGAGGGCACGACACTCCGGTTAAGTGGACAATCATGAAAAGAACATGATCTTAGACAAACGAGATGATGCGTTGAGAAGAGCAACATCAATAGACCTCTAGGAGAAAGAATAGAATAAAGATAATTGAGAAAAACAAATATAGAAGACAATGCCAACTTCTGCTACAAAAGAGCTTGAAAAGGCATCTTTAGGAGAAGGGTTGAATGGAGTTGTTGTGACAACCCACATCGAAAAAAATAGTAAGCTTGATATGGTCTTATGGAATACATCTCAAATTATGAGGTGACAACCTGCCACTCACGGGAAAAGAATTGGATTGGTATGAACAAGGAGATGAGAAAGCTTATTTTACCGGAAGGATGAAAGAAGAACTTGGGTCCTATATGAGCACCATAAATAGCAACAATCCTTAGGGACGGTTTTAGGTGAAATATAGCCCAAGATAACTCCAATGATGAGATTGATGGATTTAAAATATCCCAATCTTGACAACATGTGAATCATGAACTCAAATTATCAAGAATGACGTAATACCACCTCCAATGATACGGTAGACAGAAATGCACTCCGGAAGCAAGATGAAGAATGCTTGAGCTCCTTAGGAAAGAATCTCGATGAACACTTCGAGAAGGAAATAAATCCTTGATGAACCACCATGTAGAGCCTCCATGAAGAACTCCGGTAAACAAAGGAATGATCAAACGAAAGGAGAGAGAAGTTGAAAAACACAAGGTGAATCCTTGTAAAGTTTTTTGATAGATCTCCGTGATTACATAATTGCGAGAGCTTGGAACTCCGGGGAAGAAAGATGAGAACTTGAAACCAAGAATAAGTATGATGAACCACTCCGGAAAACAGGAATTAAATAAACTCGATGAAACAAAAATAAGAATTACATTATGCGTATCCTTCACCAATTTAAAATTGATGACAAGCAATGGAATTGGCATACTACTTATTCTCTTAGAAAGGATTAAGATAGATATAGCGTTAACTTGAGAATGCCTTCAACGAAAAACCCTGGTAGAATTTGAAAACACGAATGAATTGATATGATACACGAAGGAAGAAAAACTCTTGAACGAACCACCATAAGAATTGAAAAAGAACGAATAAAACATGAAGAAACACCGGGAAGAATTAGCAATTAAACAAAGATGCTTGAGAGAATTTAGATCCATGAGAACGAAGAGATGACGACCTAATTAAGGATCATTTGAACGAAGCTCTGGTAAAATTTGGAGAATGATAGCTGAAAGCTGAGATGAATATTTCTGAGATGATGGCCTCCGGATGATCAAACTGAAAAAGGCTCCTGAATTGCTCCGGATAGGTGAAAAGAATTTTCACAATCGAAAATAATTATGAGAGGATGGCAACAAACTAGAGCCATGAATCTTGAAGAGAATGAAGCAAGATATGGAAGAAAAACTCTTCTTCGGTCTTCAAAATCTGAGAATTACTTCGGTCTTCAAAAGCAAGATACCCCAGGCGTGCCCTCCACCCTCGTGGGCCCCCTGTTGCTCCATCGACGTACTCCTTCCTCCTATATATACCTACGTACCCCCAAACGATCAGATACGGAGCCAAAACCCTAATTCCACCGCCGTAACTTTCTGTATCCACGAGATCCCATCTTGGGGCCTATGCCGGAGCTCCGCCAGAGGGGGCATCGATCATGGAGGGCTTCTACATCAACACCATAGCTTCTTCGATGAAGTGTGAGTAGTTTACCTTAGACCTACGGGTCCATAGTTATTAGCTAGATGGCTTCTTCTCTCTTTTTGGATCTCAATACAATGTTCTCCCCCTCTCTTGTGGAGATCTATTCGATGTAATCTTCTTTTTGTGGTGTGTTTGTTGAGACCGATGAATTGTGGGTTTATGATCAAGTCTATCTATGAATAATATTTGAATCTTCTCTGAATTCTTTTATGTATGATTGGTTATCTTTGCAAGTCTCTTCGAATTATCAGTTTGGTTTGGCCTACTAGATTGATCTTTCTTGCACTGGGAGAAGTGCTTAACTTTGGGTTCAATCTTGCGGTGTCCTTTCCTAGTGACAGTAGGGGCAGCAAGGCACGTATTATATTGTTGCCATCGAGGATAACAAGATGGGGTTTTCTTCATATTGCATGAGTCTATCCCTCTACATCATGTCATCTTGATTAAGGCGTTACTCTGTTTTTAACTTAATACTCTAGATGCATGCTGGATAGTGGTCGATGAGTGGAGTAATAGTAGTAGATGCAGGCAGGAGTCGGTCTACTTGTCCCGGACGTGGTGCCTATATACATGATCATACCTAGATTTCTCATAACTATGCTCAATTCTGTCAATTGTTCAATATTAATTTGTTCACCCACCGTAGAATACTTATGCTCTCGAGAGAAGCCACTAGTGAAACCTATGGCCCCCGGGTCTATCTTTATCATATTGATCTCCTACCACTTAGTTATTTCCTTTGCTATTTACTTTTCCTTTATTTTACTTTGCATCTTTATCATAAAAATACCAAAAATATTATCTTTATCATATCTATCAGATCTCACTCGTAAGTGGCCTTATAGGTATTGACAACCCCTATTTGCGTTGGTTAAGAGGATTTATTTGTTTTGTGCAGGTACGAGGGACTCGCGCGTAGACTCCTACTGGATTGATACCTTGGTTCTCAAAAACTGAGGGAAATACTTACGCTACTTTGCTGCATCATCCCTTCCTCTTTGGGGAAAACCAATGCAGTGCTCAAGAGGTAGAAGTTCCCACCAGAGGTTAAAACAGTAAACGTGATCCATGTGACAAAGGGTAGAAGCACTCAAGCACCCTGATGCACACGCGCCATAAAGCCCATCACCCCTAGGCTCAACCCCTGGTTGTCCTGCCCGATCACTTTTGATCGTAGGGATCACAATACAAATATCCGGCGCGAAGGAATGATGGCCTTGGTGTTAGACCCAATAATAAGTGGGTACCATTTCACAAGGGTCCTAATGGACGGCGGCAGTGATCTAAATCTGATATATCAGGACACAGTCCGCAAAATGGGGATAGACCCGACACAAATAAGCCATAGTAATACTACCTTCAAGGGAGTAATACCAGGCCAAGAGGCCCGCTGTATGGGCTCTCTACCACTAGAGGTGGTATTCGGTTCTCCCGATAACTTCCGAAGCGAAACGTTAACTTTTCACATCGCTCCATTCTGAAGTGATTATCAAGCACTGCTCGGAAGAGCGGCTTTCGCTTGTTTTAACGCAATACCGCATTATGCTTTTCTCAAGCTCAAGATGCCCGGTCCACGAGGCGTCATCACAGTTAGCGGAAATACCAACCGTTCTTTATGTATGGAAGAGGACGCGGCGGCTCTAACATCCACACACTAGACGACCTCACCAACCAGAAAAAATGGCAGATCGTCAAGACCACGGACACGGTTAGACGAGTCCGGCGTTCCATCATACATGCATGAGATTGGTTTTCGAACCCTCATAAAACGATACCAGGGCTTCTCGCATGTAATCAGGGCCAGCCCGGCTCAACTAGGCTTCTCTGGAATTTTGATAATTCATTCTTCTTTTTGGCACGGCAACTTTCACCTAAGTTCTTTCCTTTTGCAGATAACAATCATGGTACACCCGTCCAGGACACGGCACAACGGAGATATAGGCGCAGACGTGCAGCAGGGACCCGCCCAAAGGTTTCTTTTTAGATTAAGACCCTGCGTAAACCTTTTTTACTGTCTCTTGTTGCTCACATCCTCCGGATACTCCACACAACCGAGAAGGATGCCGGCCTTATTGGCATGTGGCCATGCCAGGATTTTGCACGTACCTGGACACATGGGGTTTCTTATAAAGGGCATTGTTCAGCCCGGTATATGTTATAAAGACCAAACACCTTAGGGAGTGTTCGGCGTCGCGAGTTTGGCCCTATATGCATCAGCTCCGAATCATGTCTTTGGTCAAATGTTGGGTTTTCCCGGCTCCCACGTTTTGGTACCTTACGTTCCGTTATATCGGCTAAGGTAGCACTGGGAGAACTACTGGGATTGTGTCCTGGTTCATCCGGATGAGCACCTCAGTAGAGAAAGCCGAAAACTGACTGTCATGATATAGCGAGAGACTGATCGGAATCTTCGGGATTCCTCCGCATTAACGAAGGGCCGTTTCCCGGTCACGTATGTACGCGCCCCGTATTCAAACGAGCGCAGAAGTACCAGGGGCTATATAGTAGCCCCACTGTCAAACTCCTATGGCTAAGTGAAAGTGTTAAAGCAATATAGTCCGATTGCCTCATTCGCTATGCTATCACCTCCTTAACGGACCACGACGTTGGATCAAGTGTGGATATGCATCTTTTGCGAACACCCCCGCATTATATGCGTGCGGGCAGAAGCCGACAACTGCAAACTTTCAGGTTATATACATATATACATAAACGGCTGCATAGGAGGCATCATAGTACTTCCGGGCAAAAGTATAAATACAGCCTTGATTAATTCAGAAAAGCATTGTTTGTACAATGGGCACATGTCACTGGAAAATAATATTCTTCGAGCACTGAGCCTCTATCGAACGAGCGCCTTCAAGGACTTCTTCAAAGTAGTGCTCGGCAGCCACTCGGCCTATGGTCGAACCCTGTGCCGCAACAGTGGTGGCCTCCATATCCGCCCAGTATGTCTTGACACGGGCAAGGGCCATCCGCGCACCTTCTATGCACGCTGATCTCTTTACAGCATCGATGTGTGGCACAGCACCAAGGAATTGTTGCATTAAGCTAAAGTAGCTATTCGGCCTTGGCCCTCCCGGCCACAGGTGATCCACAACGGACCTCATGGCAAATCCGAACAACCTATGGAGCTCGGCCCACCCGGCCAATCGCTCATTCAACAGCAGCGTACGGACTGGAGCTTGAAACTATGACCAGAATAGCTTTTCCACTTCGGGACCTTTCTGATCCTTGAAGTACTCGGCCGCATGAGCAGCACTTACAGCCAAATCCATGTACGCGTCTGCAGAACTCCATAGCCGGTCCAGAGGAGCATACTTCGGATCTCCAAACTTAGTCCGCAACAAGAAGGGCTTCCCAGACACGATATTTGTAGCTTGATTTAGCTCCTCCTTCGTCGCTCTAATTTTGGAGCGGGCTTCCTTGCCAGCCACCCGGGCCTTCTCCAGGTCCGTCGCCTTCGCTCGGTTTTCTTCTTCAAGAAGCTGGTAACGGTCAGCAACATCTTTTAACTCTACAGCCATCTTGGCTATTTTTGCCTTGCTCTCGCAATGCGCGGCCTGTTCGGCCCTTAACTCTTCGGTCGCCTTTAAAGCGGCCACATTGCTACTCCTTGCTTGCTCCTTAGCTTGGGCAAGCTCTCCCCGAAGGGTCTCCACGGTGGCAGCTCCATCTGCAGTCACAACATATTAAAGATACTGGCATCATGCTGCTCTTATTATGTGACGATCACCAGAAAAAACACTCACCCTGTGCCTCGTCAAGCCGCTTGTTGACAAGCACGATGTCGGCATCTACCGCAACCAGTTGCCGCTTTAGCTCGGCAAACCCATCAGTCCGGCTAGAAACCGGAGCTTCAACCACCTGCACATAAAGGCGGCCTAGTTATTACCTGGGACTATGATCCTCTCTTTGCCGCCGTTCTCCACGACAACCAGAGTCTCAGGGGCTACTATCTACATGGGCATACCTAACGTATGCAGTACTGTTAAAGGCGTACATTATTTCACGTACCTGGAAGCCTTTCAGCAGACTCATAAAAGCTTCGTGCAAACCACTTTCAACGGATGAAATCCTTTCAATTATTGTACCCATTAGCGTACGATGCGCTTCCAAGACGACAGTTCGCCCCAGAAGATCCTTCAGCGCGTCCGACCGCACACTGTACGGACCCTTGCTGTCGCTCTCCTTAGGAGCCAGATATGGGGGATTCCGGGCAGCCAAAGGGTTATCCTCTGGCCCTAGTGGATCCGGAGATACCCTTCACGACGACACTTCAAGGTCGCCCGCTTCTTGAGCTAGGGATTCCGGGGGAGGCGTTTCGCTCTCCATCATCTCCAGAAGAAGATCCCCCGAAGATGAACTCTGTCGAGAAGGGCTGCGATCCGGACTACAATTTATAAGCATCGGTTATTGTCTTCGGAAGTAAGGTAGGGTATCTTCACTATTAAGTACTTTTTGATTACTTACAGCTCGATAGAGGGATGATCCCTGCGCGGACATTGTGCGGCAAGAATACCCTCTGAGGCAGGACCCTCTGGCGGAGATTTCTTCTCCCGTTTGGAAACCTTAGTTTCTGGATCTTCAGAGGTAGTCCTCTTCCTTCCCCGGGGGGAGAGAATGTCAGATTCTTCCCCTGTGTTATCCTCCCTCGCGGAGGCGCTCATTCCCTCTGTTCGAATAGGTAGTGAAGGAGGCCCGCTTTCGCCCTCTTTATTCCCCCTACATCTTCCTTTGAGGGCACTAGACAAGGTGCTGGCTCGAGCATCTTTTCCAGCACCGGATTGTCCAAGCCCTCAGGAAGGGGGGCCGAACACCGGATCATCTTCGCCTTTGTTATCCAGTCCTGGTCCAAGAGCGATTCTTCAGAATGATGTCATGATAAATAAAAGGACTGTGTGTTCGTCCATGGGATTACTTACTTGGGCAGCGGGGCGGTTGCAGCTTCGGCCCACGTCCTCGGTGGTGTCCGGACACTCTATGTGGGGTCCGAAGAACGATTTGTACATCTCCTCATGCGTAATGCCGAGGAAATGGTAAATAGTGCACGGTTCTTCCGGGTTGAATTACCACATACGGAGGGGTCGGCGTTTGCAAGGCTGGACTCGACAAACCAGCATAACTTGCATTTCCATAACCAGACTGAAATCTCCCTCGAAGAGATCTCGGATATGGCTCTGCAGTATTGGCACGTCCTTGGATGGACCCCAGCTCAGCCCCCTGCCGATCCATGACATCAGTTGTGGTGGGGGGGCGAGCAAAAGGTAGGGGCAGCTACCCATTTGGCACTTCGGGGAGCTGTGATGTAAAACCACTCCCGCTGCCACAATTCAGACACCTCTGGAAAGGAACCCTTTGGCCATGGAGCGTCAACAATTTTTCTTATTAAAGAACCTCCGCACGCTGCGTACTGCCCCTCGACCGTCTTTGGCTTCACATCGAAGGTCTTGAGCCATAGGCCGAAGTGAGAGGTAATGCGGAGGAAGGCGTCACATACGACAATGAATGGCGAGATGTGAAGAAGGGAATCCGGGGCCAGATCATGAAAATCCAGCCCGTAATAGAACATAAGACCCCTAACAAAGGGATCCAGAGTGAGGCCTAGTCCTCGGAGGAAGTGGGAGACGAACACAACGCCCTCGTTGGGTTCGGGAGTAGGGACGACCTGCCCTTGAGCGGGCAGCCTATGCGAAATTTCGGCGGTCAGATATCTGGCCTCCCTCGACTTCTTGATGTCCCGAGGCTAACTAAACTGCGAGGAGCTAAGTCACTATGTTTCATGGCTTGAGGATCTTGATACTGTCAAGACAAATTTTCTTCCTACATTTAGAAATGTTAGTACTGAAAACGTGCGACCAATAGTGTTCGTAATGAGCTACGGTCACATCTATTTAGGAAGGATGGTATGATTTTTACTATTTTGTCCTCAGTGCATCTTTTCCATACATTATTTTTGAAGCTAAACTTCATTGCTAAGTATGTTACCATACGATGTTCTTCAACAGGGACTCCCGATGAATGTTGTGCCTTATGGGATCGAGACTAAAGGTACCATGAGTATTATTAGCTTATGGCCAAGATATCCTACAGATTACTTTAGTGCATTCAAGATTAGCAACGGATGCTTAATAGTGCAAGACTGGACAAAATGTATGATGGAGAAGCGCAGAGAAGTACTAGGGGGCAACAAACAGAAGCGCTACCCACGATTAGGAGACAGGTTCATCTGCATGCTCCAACTTGATCAAGGAGGAGAGCTACACATGTTTTATGTTATTTTACCTAAGAGAGAGCAGCAAGAGTGATTAGCTAGCTAGAAATGAGTTTGGGGATGATGATGTGCTACACTATTACTATGATGATAAAATAGCTAGTGTTGGTGGTAATAACTATGATGATTATTATTAGCTAGTGTTAGTGGTGATTAAATCAATACTGTTGGTGGTAATGACTATGATGATGATTAAATAGCTTGTGCTGGCAGATTAGATTCAAGTGGAGGCAACATGTGGTGCACATCGAAAGTACTACTAGTCCAAACTGATCAAGTTTGGATTAGTAGTATACTTTTGACATGCACCACATATTGCCTCCACTTGAACCTAATCCACCTTCATTTGACACACTGTTATGGACATAATGATGTAAACCTCATAACTGGTATTGTACCAATATTTGTACGATGGTGCATAAATACACTAAAAATAAAAAAATAAAAAAAGAATACTAGTAGCGATGGAGAGAAAACACGCTACCAGTAGTTACAATAGCAGTAGCGTGGGAGTGAACAAACGCTGCAGCTATTTGTCCTAGCAGTAGCGCGTGCGGGAACGCGTTACTACTAAGCAATAGCTATAGCGCATTATTAATAGCGCGCCTACCCGCGCTACTAGTGAGCACAAAACCAGCACTACTGCTAGGGTTTTCCCTAGTAGTGCCCATGCGCCTAGGGTTTGGGGGAACCCTAAAGGGGGCGCCCCCCCCTTGGCTTGGGGGGCAAGCCTTCCCCCCTTGGACGCCCCCCCCCCCACTAGATCCATCTTGAGGGGGCCGGCCCCCCTCTCCCTTGCCCCTATAAATAGAGGGGAGGTGGGAGGGTAGCTGCACCACATCAAAGGCGTAGCCCTTCCCCTCCCCAACACCTCCTCCTCCTCCCGCGACGCTTGGCGAAGCCCTGCCGGAGTACCACGCTGCTCCAACACCACCATGTTATCGTGTTGTTGCTGGACGAAGTCTTCCCCAACCTCTCCCTCTCTCCTTGCTGGATCAAGGCATGGGAGATGTCGCCGGGCTACACGTGTGTTGAACATGGAGGCGCCGTTGTTCGGCGCTTGGATCGGAATCAACCGCGATCTGAATCGCTACGAGTACGACTCCCTCATCCGAGTCCTTGTAACACTTCCATGTCGCGGTCTTCAAGGGTATGAAGATGCACTCTCGTCTCACTCTCGTTGCTAGTTTCTCCATAGATTGATCTTTCTGATGCGTAGAAAAAAAATTAAATTTCTGCAACGATCCCCAACAAGTGTGGCCTACAACCTAAGAAATTCTCGCGCATGGACATGTAGGCAGCGAGGTACACGATGGTGTTGGGGGAAAAGTGGTGGATTTGTGCTCCAAAGAAGTTCAAGAAGCCTCGGAAAAAAGGATGGGGAGGCAAAGAAAACCCACGGTCAACATGGGTGGCGAGGAGAACGCACTCACCCTCCTGTGGGTGCGGCTCGGTCTCGCCCTCCGGGAGCCGCGCCGATTCGTGGGGAATCAGTCCCCCCTCAACCAGATCGTCGATGTCGTCCTGATGAATCGTCGACCGAATCCAGTCGCCCTGGATCCAGCCAGGCGGCAGGCCAGGCCTCGACGAAGATCCACCCCGGTTGGACTTCTCCCCCTTCGCCTTCCCCGTTGCCTTCTTTGTGCGCTCCAAGGCCACCGTCTTCTCCTTCCCCATTGCAGCGGATGGAGCTCGAGCAGAGTGGCGGCGCCGGGAGCAGAGGTGGATGTGGCAGAGAAAGCGGGGGAGAAAGAAGAAGAATGGGAACGCACTGTGCAAAAACCCCAATCTGGTGCCTTATATGAGGCCGTTTCCGAGTGGCTGACCTGTGGGTCCGGGCGATCCTATCAAATCCCGCAACAGTCGCGCACGTGATACGTGGCGAAAAAGGTGGCGCAGCGATCGAGGCGGCCCTGCCTTATCTAGCCAGATTACTACGGCCTCCTCCGCCCCGCACACTTCCCGAAATTCGAATCCCACAATATCCGCGAGCAGCAGAGCAACCTGCCAGATGGAAGATTTCTCCCATATCAGCGCTCGAAGCGTAGCAATAAAAGTTCACTCGGCAGAACCAAGAATGAATCAAGGCGACTAAAAAAGAAGTTGAAGTCATCATGATTGCTCACTTGGTCCCAATCAGGCGCTTCCGAAGCGCGGAAATTGAATCGGAGGTGTTCTCAACTCCTTCTCCACTCAAACCCTGAACCATTCAGGGGCTAATGATGAAGCTATGTACCTAGGGTAGGGTCATAGGCCTGACCTAGACAGCCTCCCCTAGGGCACCATCCCAAAACCAGAAGCATTCAAGCGATAGCATCATCCACTCGACTACGAGGCATTCCACTCAGAAGATTCAAAGTCACTCGGCCACAACAATTATCACTCGATGGACAGAAGACCTAAAGTCACTCTGCATGACACCGGTCAGACGTTTACTTCATATACTTAATAGGCATTTATGTCACTTAATTGCTAGCGTTACAAGTAACCCCTCCCTCTTGATGTACCTTAAAACCCTTGTGACGTGGGCTGGCTGGGGCCTAGGCGCACTCTATATAAGCCACCCCCCTCCACTGGCATAAGGGCTCGCAGCCCCCGGTAAACACACACACACACACACACACATAATCCAATCTGCCGCCTACGGGTACTAAGGGAGTCCTGGATTAGGGGGTATCCGGACAGCAGGACTATATCCTTTGGCCGGACTGTTGGACTATGAAGATACAAGATTGAAGACTTCGTCCCGTGTCCGGATGGGACTCTACTTGGCGTGGAAGGCAAGCTAGGCAATATGGATATGCATATCTCCTCCTTTGTAACTGACCTTGTGTAACCCTAGCCTCCTCCGGTGTCTATATAAACCGGAGGGTTTTAGTCCGTAGGACAACATACAATCATACCATAGGCTAGCTTCTAGGGTTTAGCCTCTTTAATCTCGTGGTAGGTCAACTCTTGTACTACTCATATGATCAAGAATAATCAAGCAGGACGTAGGGTTTTACCTCCATCAAGAGGGCCCCAACCTGGGTAAACATCGTGTCCCCTGCATCCTGTTACCATCCGCCTTAGACACACAGTTCGGAACCCCCTACCCGAGATCCGCCGGTTTTGACACCGACAACTCTCTTCTGTGACAACATTAGAGCCATTTCCCTTGCCAAGGAGCCCAGGTTTCACAAGAAGACCAGGCATATCAAGCATCGCTTCAACTCCATTCATGAAAATGTTCGAAATGGAGACATAGATATTTGTAAAGTGCATACGGACCTGAATGTCGCAGATCCGTTGACTAAACCTCTTCCACGAGCAAAACATGATCAACACCAGAACTCTATGGGTGTTCGATTCATCACAATGTAACTAGACTATTGACTCTAGTGCAAGTGGGAGACTATTGGAAATATGCCCTAGAGGCAATAATAAAATGGTTATTATTATATTTCCTTGTTCATGATAATTGTCTATTGTTCATGCTATAATTGTGTTATCCGGAAATCATAATACATGTGTGAATACATAGACCACAACATGTCCCTAGTGAGCCTCTAGTTGACTAGCTAATTGATCAATAGATGGTTACGGTTTCCTGACCATGGACATTGGATGTCGTTGATAACGGGATCACATCATTAGGAGAATGATGTGATGGACAAGACCCAATCCTAAGCATAGCAGAAGATCATGTAGTTCGTCTGCTAAAGCTTTTCTAATGTCAAGTATTTTTTCCTTAGACCATGAGATTGTGCAACTCCCGGATACTGTAGGAATGCTTTGGGTGTGCCAAATGTCACAACGTAACTGGGTGGCTATAAAGGTGCACTACGGGTATCTCCGAAAGTGTCTGTTGGGTTGGAAGGAATCGAGACTAGGATTTGTCACTCCGTATGACGGAGAGGTATCTCTGGGCCCACTCGGTAAGACATCATCATAATGAGCTCAGTGTGACTAAGGGGTTGGTCACGAGATGATGTGTTACGGAACGAGTAAAGAGACTTGATGTAACGAGATTGAACAAGGTATCGGTATACCGACGATCGAATCTCGGGAAAGTGTTATACCGGTAGACAAAGCGAATCGTATATGGGATTGATTGAATCCTTGACATCGTGGTTCATCTGATGAGATCATCGTGGAACATGTGGGAGCCAACATGGGTATCCAGATCCCGCTGTTGGTTATTGGCCGAAGAGATGTCTCGGTCATGTCTGCATGATTCCCGAACCCATAGGATCTACACACTTAAGGTTCGATGACACTAGGGTTATAGGGAAGGTTTGTATGTGGTTACCGAATGTTGTTCGGAGTACCGGATGAGATCCCAGACATGACGAGGAGTTCCGGAATGGTCGGGAGACAAAGATTTATATATGGGAAGTGTTCGGGGGTTTATCGGTATTGTACCGGGACCACCGAAAGGGTTCCGGGGGTCCACCAGGAGGGTCCACCTGCCCCGGAGGGCCCTATGGGCTGAATATGGAGAGGGAACCATCCCCTAGGTGGGCTGGGTGCCAAACCCCCTAGGGCCCATGCGCCTAGGGTTTGGGGGAACCCTAAAGGGGGCACCCCTTGGCTTGGGGGCAAGCCTTCCCCCCTTGGCCGCCCCCCCTCTAGATCCATCTGGAGGGGGTCGGCCCCCCTCTCCCTTGCCCCTATAAATAGAGGGGAAGTGGGAGGGCAGCCGCACCACATCCAAGGCGCAGCCCTCCCCTCCCCAACACCTCCTCCTCCTCTCACGACGCTTGGCGAAGCCCTGCCGGAGTACCATGCTGCTCCAACACCACCATGTCATCGTGCTGTTGCTGAACGAAGTATTCCCAACTTCTCCCTCTATCATTGCTGGATCAAGGTGTGGGAGACATCTTCGGGCTGCACGCGTGTTGAACGCGGAGGCGCCGTTGTTCGGCGCTTGGATCGGAATCAACCGCGATCTGAATCGCTACGAGTACGACTCCCTCATCCGCGTTCTTGTAACGCTTCCATGTCACGGTCTTCAAGGGTATGAAGATGCACTCCTGTCTCACTCTCGTTGCAAGTTTCTCCATAGATTGATCTTGGTGATGCATAGAAAAATTTTAAATTTCTGCAACGATCCCCAACAAGTGTGGCCTACAACCTAAGAAATTGTCGCACATGGACACGTAGTGTAACACCCACGATGCGGCTATATCTCCTACGTGTCAGAGCACGACTTAGAGGCATAACCGCATTGTAGGCATGTCGCGAGAGGGGTAAGCTTTACACATCCCATGTTCTGAATAAGATAGAGATAAAGAGTTGGCTTACAATCGCCACTTCACACAATACATGAATAAAGCATTACATCATCCAGATACAATCAAGGTCCGACTATAGAACCAAAATGAAAGAAGACTACCCCTAATGCAAAAGATCCCCGATCGCCCTGACTGGGCTCCACTACTGATCAACTGGAAACGAAACAACACAATGGACACGGTGTTCATCTAGCTCCTCCTTGAGCTCGGTTGCGTTACCCTCCACGGTTATCGTTGGTACTTGAAACTGGTTTTGGAAGTATCTGTGAGCCACGAGGACTCTGCAATCTCACACCCGCGAGATCAAGACTATTTAAGCTTGTGGGTAGGAAAGGGGTAGTGAGGTGGAGCTGCAGCAAGCACTAGCATATATGGTGGCTAACATACGCAAATGAGAGCGAGAAGAGAAGGCAAAGCACGATGGAGAAACTACAAAGATCAAGAAGTGATCCTAGAGCTACTTACGTTCAAGCATAACTCCAACACCATGTTCACTTCCCGGACACCACCGAAAAGAGACCATCACGGCTATGCACGCGGTTGATGTATCTTAATTAAGTCAAGTGTCAAGTTCTCTACAACCGGACATTAACAAATTCCCATCTGCCAATAACCGCGGGCACGGCTTTCGAAAGTTCAAACCCTGCAGGGGTGTCCCAACTTAGCCCATCACAAGATCTCACGGTCAATGAAGGATATTCCTTCTAGCGGGAAGACCTGATCAGAATCAGAATCTCGGTTACAAGACATTTCGACAATGGTAAAACAAGTCTAGCAAAGCCGCCCGAATGTGCCGACAAATCCCGATAGGAGCTGCACATATCTCGTCCTCAGGGCACACCGGATGAGCAATCCATACAACTAAAACCAACCCTCGGGTTTCCTCGAGGTGGCGCTGCAAGGGGCTCTAGTTTGGACCAACACTCAGAGGAGCACTGGCCCGGGGGGGTTAAAATAAAGATAACCCTCGGGAGCGCGACTCCCAAGGGAAAAGTAGGTGGTGGTGAGGCAAATGGTAAAACCAAGGTTGGGCCTTGCTGGAGGAGTTTTATTCAAGGCAAACTGTCAAGGGGTTCCCATTATCACCCAACCGTGTAAGGAACGCAAAATCAAGGAACATAACACCGGTATGACGGAAACTAGGGCGGCAAGAGTGGAACAAAACACCAGGCATAAGGCCGAGCCTTCCACCCTTTACCAAGTATATAGATACATTAATTAAATAAGATATATTGTGATATCCCAACAAAATCATGTTCCAACAAGGAACAAACTCCAATTTCATCTTCACCTGCAACTAGCAACGCTATAAGAGGGGCTGAGCAAAGCGGTAACATAGCCAAACAACGGTTTGCTAGGACAAGGTGGGTTAGACACTTGACATGGCAATATGGGAGGCATGATATAGCAAGTGGTAGGTATCGCGGCATAGGCATAACAATAGAGTGAGCAACTAGCAAGCAAAGATAGAAGTGATTTCGAGGGTATGGTCATCTTGCATGCAAAGTTCTCCGAGAAGACGAAAGCTTGATCCTCGTAAGCGTACTCAACGGGTTCCTCGATCATGTACTCATCTCCCGGCTCTACCCAACGAAAGAACACAAGCAATAGAGCCAACAATCAAACACGATGCAATGCGCAAGCAACATGATGCAAAACATGGCATGATATGCGGGATGTGATATGCAATGCATATGCGTGCTCCGGAAGGAAAACATTGAACCAGGCATCAACTTGGAAAACCAAGAGTGCCTCTGGAAAGATGAGTTGATTTCGGCCGAAATCGACATAAAGATCACTGGAATCGGATGCACGGTTTGCAAATGGCAAGCAAAACAATAATGACACTATTCTGCGATTAACAGCACGAGGTCATCTAAATGCATCAAGAAAAATAAGCTACTGCACTCTAACATAGCAACAAAACACATGGCAGTGAACCACTCAAGATGCTTGACAAAAGATGAACACTGAGCTATGGCTAAATCACACAATAGCAGGTTCAAACAAGCATGGCCAAAGTGCAAAAGATATCAGGTTCACAGACTTAGTGAAAATAACAACATGCCAGGAATTAACATCAGGAAGCAATGTTTAGAGCAAGATAACAACATGCTACAGGAACATATCATGGCAAAGCAAGGCATGGCATGAATCTACTCAAAGCATATAAAAAAAGTCCCTTACTGACCATAAGCCAAAAGGGAACAGAAAATACAATGGCACCCATGTAAACATAGCAAGTTTCGTTAACAGATTCAGACTTTGCAAAAAAACTAGAACATGGCAAAACAGAATTATGTAGGCATGTTTGCGAGCTTGATGTACTCACGACAAGGCATTGTATGAGAAACTAAGCATACACCCAGCAAGAAGACATGTTCAAGTAGCTAACCATGGCAAGAACCAACTCATAGCACGCATGGATCAACTACAACAAGCTTGGCAAAATTGATTAACAAGTAAACAATCTGCCAGGAACATTTTATAGCAAAAGTAGAGCAAGATTGAGTCATGCTAGGGTACTCCATAATTGCAAACAAATACATGGATGGATAGGGCATAACATGTATAACGAAACATCCGTAGTGAACATCTCCAGATTATGCATAGAACTCATGGTATCAACAGGTTTACATAGCATCACAATATATCAGTTTCAGACTTAGCAGAAATGACTAAGTCACAGAAAACAGCAACATCATGGAGGCTACTTTGCAAGCTTGTAACAATCAACACATGGCATATCATGAAGAATGGATTGCACTAAAGCAAAGATGGCATGTTGTAGCTCATAACACATGTAGACTTCATGCTCAAAAGAAAATCACACAAAAAGATGCAAAAATGACAAATGAGCATGTTCTGTTAAGCTACAGCAGACAACATCACATAGCAGTCTTGCAATGATGATTAGGGCATCAAGATGAACTCAAAACAGCATGGCACAATAGAATGAAATGAAGAGCATCTCATGAAGAACATTTTGATATATCAGGCACGCAAAATGGAGCAGTACACACAAAGTTCTGATGGGTCAAACATGCACACATGAAGTTTGAATTGCAGGGACTTAGTGAAAATAAACTACCAGCGCGAAAACAGGTCCAGGTCGGGGAAACTCCAATCCTCGAACAGAACCGCTCCGGCGGAAGTCAACAGCGACGGTGGGGCGACGTGGGACTCTGGTAGGCGTCGGGGAGGCCGGGAATGGGTAGATCGGGGCGTGGGCGGCCGAATCCGGGCAAGGGTGGCGGCGGACGGAGCTCAGGTCGGCGGGGTTGCTGTCGGAGCTTGGGGCGGCCATCCATAGCGTCCTGGGTACCTGCGGGAGAGAAAGGGTGAGGGAGAGAGGGAGAAGAAGATGGGGAAAAGCAGGGCGGCGTGGTCGGTCTGCGGGTGGAGTCCGGCGAGGTCGAGCTCGACGGGAGGCGGTGCTCCGGCGAGGCCGGGGAGGAAACGAGGCGGCGGCGCTCTCCCAATCCAGGACGGGATCGAGCGAGGGAGATGCTCGGGCTTCGGGCGGTAGCGGCTGGCTCGGGCCTTGGATGGGTTCGGGCGGGCCCCGCGCGAGCCTGGCAGGCTTGCGGCGGCGGGGAGAGGCTGGGACGCAGGGAGTACAGGTGGCGGCTCGGGATTGGTCCGGGCGCGGTGGCGGACGCGTCCGGTGGCGGCGCGGACATGTCCGGCGGCGGGAGGAGGAAGAAGGTAGGGTTTGGGCTGCGAATTTCGGGGGAGGGGGCTTATATATAGGTAGAGGGAGCTAGGAGAGTCCAAATGAGGTGCGGTTTTTGGCCACACGATCATGATCGAACGAACGTGAGGATGGAGGGGGTTTGGATGGGTTTTGGGCCACTTTAGAGGGGTGTTGGGATGCAACACACACGAGGCCTTTGCGGTTCCTCAGTTAACCGTTGGAGTATCAAATGAACTCCAAATGGCACAAAACTTGACAGGCGGTCTACCAGTGGTATACCAAGGCCGCTTGGCAAGTCTCGGTCCAATCCGAGAACGTTCAACACCCGCACACGAAAAGAGGCAAAAGGGGACGCTGGAGGACGTAGGAGCGCCGGAATGCAAAACGGACAACGGGGAAAATGCTCGGATGCATGAGATGAACATGTATGCAAATGATATGCACATGATGACATGATATGAAATGCATGACATGCAAACAAAAGGCAAGGCAACAATAGCGAATAACTGGAAGACACCTGGCGCAACGGTCTCGGGGCGTTACAACACTCCACCACTACGAGAGGATCTCGTCCCGAGATCTAGGATGGCACCGGAGGGAAAAGGAAGAGGAAGAGGAGAGATAAAACTAAGTTGCTTCTTTGACAAACGAGTGAAACCAAAGAACCTTGCAAGCTTGGACAACTTTAAGAAAAGAATACCACGGAGATGAACAAAGTTGACAACCTCCGTCAGAAAAGAGAAACATGGAAGAACAAATTCGGAAAACACTCCGGTTGAAAACAGATGCAAGAATCGAAAAGATGAAAAGAATTTGAGCAGAGGACACAACACTCCGGTTAAATGGATAAGCATGAAAAGAACACGATCCTCATAAATCGAGATGATGAGATAAAAGAGCAACATCACAATGCCTCCGAATGAAGGAATCAAAGGTAGATCGTCGGAACAAAAGAACGGAAAAGAAAATGACAGCTTCTACCACAAATGAACTTGGAAAGCATCCTTGCAAGGAAGGATTGCACGGGGTTGTTGGGAAATCAACAACGAAAAGGATAAGCTTGTAGTGGGCTTATGGAAATCATCTCAAAATTATGAGGTGAAATTCTGCCACTAACGGAACCAATATATTGGATTGATATCAACAAGGAGACGAGAAACTTATTTCATCGTGAGGATAAATGAAGATCTTGGGTCATTGACAGGCACCACAATTATCAACATTCCTTAGAGAAAGCTTTAGGTGAAAAAAAATAGCCCAAGATAACTCCAATGAAAAGGTTGATGTCATGAGAAGAGCTCATGCTCGAAGAAATTGATGGGTTGAAAAGATGACTTGAGTGAAGAGAAAATGATGGATTTAAATATGTCACTCTTGAAAAACTTGTGATCCATGAAACACGAAGGGAAATTATCAACAATGACATAACACCACCTCAAAAGATGAGATATGATAGAATTGCACTTCGAATTGCAAGATGAACAAAACTTGATCTCCTCTGAAAAGAATCTTGATGAGCACTTCGACAAAGAATTAAATCCTTGATGAAACATCATGTAACCTCCATGAAGAACTCCGTTAATAAAATGATGATCAAACGAAAAGAAAGAGAAGTTGAAAACACAAGGTGAAGCCTTGCGATGATTTAGATGGAGCTTCGCGACGAGATAAGTGAAAATTTGGAACTCCGGATTAAAGATAAAGCATCTCGAACCGAGAATGTGATATGATGAACCACTTCGGAACGAAGAAACTAGATCACTTGGATGAAACAATAATAAGAATTACGTTATGTGTATCCTTCACCAATTAAATTGATGACAAACAATGGATTTAGCATACTACTTATTCTTGTAAAAAGGACTAAGATAGATATAGCGCAAACTTGAGAAGGTCTTCGACGAACCACTGGAAGGATTGAAACAACGAATGAATATGTATGATAACGAAGGAAGAGAAACTCTTGAACAAACCACCATAAGAATTGAAAAATGGACGACGAAAAGATAAAGAAATACGGGGTAGAATTAGAAAACGAATGACGATACTTGAGAGAATTTAGATACAAGTGAACGAAGAGATCATGAACTGATTAGAGGATATTTGCATGATGCACCGGTAAGATTTGGAGAACAAGAGCTGAAAGATGAGAATGAGTAATTCTGAGATGATGGGCTCCGGGGAATCAACCTGAAAAGACTCCTGAATTGCTCCGGATAGGTGAAAAGAATTCGCACAATCAAAACAATTATGAGAGGATGGTATGAGGCTAGCACCATGAATCTTCAAGAGAACGAATAAGGATTTAAGAGGAACTCTTCTTTGGTCTTTAAAATCCGAGAATGATGATGAGAAACACCACCATGAATCGTTGTGATACTCTGGGATGAAAATTAGAAAGGTTGAACCAACGATGACAAGAATTTGAAAGATCTTGGAGAAACCATCTGACTGACGATGAATCATTCTTATGTAAAACTTCGAAAAGAATTTGAGAATACCTCCGGTAAAAATTAGAAGAGTCAGGTAAGATCCTGGGAAAATACCTGTGGGTTAGGGCCCACTCAAAAGAAACATCGTTGAAAGATTTGAAGGAGAGATTGCATCGGCTGAATTAAATGTCTTGAATGAGATAACAATCTCGAAAGAGCTTGAATGAGTGCAGAGTGGAAACGCGAATCTTCGAGATATCTTGAGAACTCCGGAATGATTGAATAGTGAGAGGTGCATGATTAAGAGGTGCACCGGCATGATAAAACTTTTTGAAACGAGGAAAGGATATGATCAACCCCAAAAGCTTGAATTGTTGGAAAAATGCCCTAGAGGCAATAATAAAATAATTATTATATTTCCTTGTTCATGATAATTGTCTATTATTCATGCTATAATTGTAATATCCGGAAATCGTAATACATGTGTGAATACATAGACCACAATGTGCCCCTAGTGAGCCTCTAGTTGACTAGCTCGTTGATCAACAGATAGTCATGGTTTCCTGGCTATGGACATGGGGATGTCATTGATAACGGGATCACATCATTAGGAGAATGATGTGATGGACAAGACCCAAACCTAAGCATAGCACAAAGATCGTGTAGTTCATTTGCTGTAGCTTTTCTGAATGTCAAGTATCATTTCCTTAGACCATGAGATTGTGCAACTCCCGGATACCGTAGGAGTGCCTTGGGTGTGCCAAACGTCACAACGTAACTGGGTGATTATAAAGGTACATTACAGGTATCTCCAAAAGTGTCTGTTGGGTTGGCACGAATCGAGACTGGGATTTGTCACTCCGTATGACGGAGAGGTATCTCTGGGCCCACTAGGTAATGCATCATCATAATGAGCTCAATGTCATCAAGTGGTTGATCACGGGATCATGCATTACGGTACGAGTAAAGTGACTTGCCGGTAACGAGACTAAACAAGGTATTGGGATACCGACGATCGAGTCTCGGGCAAGTAACGTACCGATTGACAAAGGGAATTGAATACGGGATTGATTAAGTCCTCGACATCGTGGTTCATCCGATGAGATCATCGAGGAGCATGTGGGAGCCAACATGGGTATCCAGATCCCGCTGTTGGTTATTGACCGGAGAGTCGTCTCGGTCATGTCTGCTTGTCTCCCGAACCCGTAGGGTCTACACACTTAAGGTTCGGTGACGCTAGGGTTGTAGAGATATGAGTATGCAGTAATCCGAAAGTTGTTCGGAGTCCCGGATGAGATCCTGGATGTCACGAGGAGTTCCGGAATGGTCCGGAGGTGAAGAATTATATATAGGAAGTGTAGTTTCGGCCATCGGGAAAGATTCGGGGTCACCGATATTGTACCGGGACCACCGGATGGGTCCCGAGGGTCCACCAGGTGGGGCCACCCATCCCGAAGGGCCCCATGGGCCGAAGTGGGGAGGGGAACCAGCCCATAGTGGGCTAGTGCGCCCCCCCTTGGGGCCCCCCTGCGCCTAGGGTTGGAAACCCTAGGGTGGGGGGCGCCTCCACTTGCCTTGGGGGGCACTCCACCCCCCTTGGCCGGCGCCCCCCCCCCAAGGGGCCTATATAAAGGGGGAGGAAGGGCAGCCGCACCTCAAGTCTTGGCGCCTCCCTCTCCCCTGCTACACCTCTCCCTCTCGCAGACGCTCGGCGAAGCCCTGCTGCGATCACTGCTGCATCCACCACCACGCCGTCGTGCTGCTGGATCTTCATCAACCTCTCCTTCCCCCTTGCTGGATCAAGAAGGAGGAGACGTCATCCGCTCCGTACGTGTGTTGAATGCGAAGGTGTCGTCCATTCGGCACTTGGTCATCGGTGATTTGGATCACGACGAGTACGACTCCATCATCCCCGTTCTCTTGAACGCTTCCGCTCGCGATCTACAAGGTTATGTAGATGCACTCTCCTCTTGTTGCTAGTTGACTCCATAGATTGATCATGGTGAAATGTAGGAAAAAATTTTGTTTTCTGCAACGTTCACCAACAGTGGCATCATTAGCTAGGTCTATGCGTAGTTACTATGCACGAGTAGAACACAAAGTAGTTGTGGGCATCGATATTGTCAATTTGCTTGTCGTTACTAGTCTTATCTTGATTCGGCGCATCGTGGGATGAAGCGGCCCGGACCAACCTTACACGTACGCTTACGTGAGACCGGTTCCACCGACTGACATGCACTAGTTTCATAAGGTGGCTGGCGGGTGTTTGTCTCTCCCACTTTAGTCGGATCGGATTCGATGAACAGGGTCCTTATGAAGGGTAAATAGAAATTGGCAATTCACGTTGTGGTTTTGGCGTAGGTAAGAAACGTTCTTGCTAGAAACCTATAGCAGCCACGTAAAAAACTTGCAACAACAATTAGAGGACGTCTAACTTGTTTTTGCAGCAAGTGTTTTGTGATGTGATATGGCCAAAGGTTGTGATGAATGATGAATGATATATGTGATGTATGAGACTGATCATGTTCTTGTAATAGGAATCACGACTTGCATGTCGATGAGTATGAGAACCGGCAGGAGCCATAGGAGTTGTCCTTATTTTTTTGTATGACCTGCATGTCATTGAGAAACGCCATGTAAATTACATTACTTTATTGCTAAACGTGTTAGCCATAGTAGTAGAAGTAATAGTTGGCGAGCAACTTCATGGAGACACGATGATGGAGATCATGATGATGGAGATCATGGTGTCATGCCGGTGACAAGATGATCATGGAGCCCCAAGATGGAGATCAAAGGAGCTATATGATATTGGCCATATCATGTCACTATTATTTGATTGCATGTGATGCTTATCATGTTTTTGCATCTTGTTTACTTAGAACGACGGTAGTAAATAAGATGATCCCTCATAATATTTTCAAGAAAGTGTTCCCCCTAACTGTGCGCCGTTGCGACAGTTCGTTGTTTCGAAGCACCACGTGATGATCGGGTGTGATAGATTCCAACGTTCACATACAACGGGTGTAAGACAGATTTACACACGCAATACACTTAGGTTGACTTGACGAGCCTAGCATGTACAGACATGGCCTCGGAACACAGAAGACCGAAAGGTCGAGCATGAGTCGTATAGAAGATACGATCAACATGAAGATGTTCACCGATGTTGACTAGTCCATCTCACGTGATGATCGGACACGGCCTAGTCAACTCAGATCATGTTATACTCAGATGACTGGAGGGATGTCTATCTAAGTGGGAGTTCATTGAATAATTTGATTAGATGAACTTAATTATCATGAACTTAGTCTAAAATCTTTACAATATGTCTTGTAGATCAAATGGCCAACGTTGTCCTCAACTTCAATGCGTTCCTAGAGAAAACCAAGCTGAAAGACGATGGCAGCAACTATACGGACTGGGTCTGGAACCTGAGGATCATCCTCATAGCTGCCAAGAAAGATTATGTCCTAGAAGCACCGCTAGGTGACGCACCCGTCCCACAGAACCAAGACGTTATGAACGCTTGGCAGACACGTGCTGATGATTACTCCCTCGTTCAGTGCGGCATGCTTTACAGCTTAGAACCGGGGCTCCAAAAGCGTTTTGAGCGACACGGAGCATATGAGATGTTTGAAGAGCTGAAAATGGTTTTCCAAGCTCATGCCTGGGTCGAGAGATATGAAGTCTCCGACAAGTTCTTCAGCTGTAAGATGGAGGAAAATAGTTCTGTCAGTGAGCACATACTCAAAATGTCTGGGTTGCATAACCGCTTGACTCAGCTGGGAGTTAATCTCCCGAATGACGCGGTCATTGACAGAATCCTTCAGTCGCTTCCACCGAGCTACAAGAGCTTTGTGATGAACTTCAATATGCAGGGGATGGAAAAGACCATTCCTGAAGTATTTGCAATGCTGAAATCAGCAGAGGTAGAAGTCAAAAAGGAACATCAAGTGTTGATGGTGAATAAAACCACTAAGTTCAAGAAAGGCAAGGGTAAGAAGAACTTCAAGAAGGACGGCAAGGGAGTTGCCGCGCCCGGTAAGCAAGCTGTCGGGAAGAAGCCAAAGAATGGACCCAAGCCCGAGACTGAGTGTTTTTATTGCAAGGGAAGTGGTCACTGGAAGCGAAACTGCCCCAAATACTTAGCGGACAAGAAGGCCGGCATCAAAAAAGGTATATGTGATATACATGTAATTGATGTGTACCTTACCAGTACTCGTAGTAGCTCCTAGGTATTTGATACCGGTGCGGTTGCTCACATTTGTAACTCAAAGCAGGAGCTGCGGAATAAGCGGAGACTGGCGAAGGACGAGGTGACGATGCGCGTCGAGAATGGTTCCAAGGTCGATGTGATTGCCGTCGGCACGCTACCTCTACATTTACCTATGGGATTAGTTTTAAACCTCAATGATTGTTATTTAGTGCCAGCTTTGAGCATGAACATTGTATCAGGATCTCGTTTAATTCGAGATGGCTACTCATTTAAATCCGAGAATAATGGTTGTTCTATTTATATGAGAGATATGTTTTATGGTCATGCTCCGATGGTGAATGGTTTATTCTTAATGAATCTCGAGCGTAATGCTACACATATTCATAGTGTGAATACCAAAAGATGTAAGGTTGATAATGATAGTTCCACATACTTGTGGCACTGCCGCCTTGGTCACATAGGTGTCAAACGCATCAAGAAGCTCCATGCAGATGGACTTTTAGAGTCTCTTGATTACGAATCATTTGACACGTGCGAACCATGCCTCATGGGTAAAATGACCAAGACTCCATTCTCAGGAACAATGGAGCGAGCAACCAACTTATTGGAAATCATACATACTGATGTGTGCGGTCCAATGAGTGTTGAGGCTCGCGGTGGCTATTGTTATGTTCTCACCCTCACTGATGACTTGAGTAGATATGGGTATGTCTACTTAATGAAACACAAGTCTGAGACCTTTGAAAAGTTCAAGGAATTTCAGAGTGAGGTTGAGAATCAACGTGACAGGAAAATCAAGTTCTTGCGATCAGATCGTGGGGGAGAATACTTGAGTCACGAATTTGGCACACACTTAAGAAAATGTGGAATAGTTTCACAACTCACGCCGCCTGGAACACCTCAGCGGAATGGTGTGTCCGAACATCGTAATCGCACTCTATTAGATATGGTTCGATCTATGATGTCTCTTACCGATTTACCGCTATCATTTTGGGGCTATGCTTTAGAGACTGCCGCATTCACTTTAAATAGGGCTCCGTCGAAATCCGTTGAGACGACACCGTATGAATTATGGTTTGGGAAGAAACCTAAGCTGTCGTTTCTAAAAGTTTGGGGATGCGATGCTTATGTCAAGAAACTTCAACCTGAAAAGCTCGAACCCAAGTCGGAAAAATGCGTCTTCATAGGATACCCTAAAGAAACTGTTGGGTATACCTTCTACCTCAGATCCAAAGGCAAGATCTTTGTTGCCAAGAATGGGTCCTTTCTAGAGAAAGAGTTTCTCTCAAAAGAAATAAGTGGGAGGAAGGTAGAACTTGATGAAGTATTACCTCTTGAACCGGTAAGTGGCGCAGCTCAAGAAAATGTTCCTGAGGTTCCTGCACCAACTAGAGAGGAAGTTGATGATGATGATCATGAAACTTCAGATCAAGTTGCTACTGAACTTCGTAGGTCCACAAGGACACGTTCCGCGCCAGAGTGGTACGGCAACCCTGTCTTGGAAATCATGTTGTTAGACAACGGTGAACCTTCGAACTATGAAGAAGCGATGGCGGGCCTGGATTCCGACAAATGGCTGGAAGCCATGAAATCCGAGATAGGATCCATGTATGAAAACGAAGTATGGACTTTGACTGACTTGCCCGTTGATCGGCGAGCCATAGAAAATAAATGGATCTTTAAGAAGAAGACAGACGCGGATGGCAATGTGACCATCTATAAAGCTCGGCTTGTCGCTAAGGGTTATCGACAAGTTCAAGGGGTTGACTACGATGAGACTTTCTCACCCGTAGCGAAGCTGAAGTCCGTCCGAATCATGTTAGCAATTGCCGCATTCTATGATTATGAGATATGGCAAATGGACATCAAAACGGCATTCCTTAATGGTTTCCTTAAGGAAGAATTGTATATGATGCAGCCGGAAGGTTTTGTCGATCCTAAGAATGCTGACAAGGTGTGCAAGCTCCAACGCTCGATTTATGGGCTGGTGCAAGCATCTCGGAGTTGGAACATTCGCTTTGATGAGATGATCAAAGCATTTGGGTTTATGCAGACTTATGGAGAAGCCTGCATTTACAAGAAAGTGAGTGGGAGCTCTGTAGCATTTCTCATATTGTATGTGGATGACATACTGTTGATGGGAAATGATATAGAATTCTTGGAAAGCATAAAGGCCTATTTGAACAAGTGTTTTTCGATGAAGGACCTTGGAGAAGCTGCTTATATATTAGGCATCAAGATCTATAGAGATAGATCGAGATGCCTCATTGGTCTTTCACAGAGTACGTACCTTGACAAGATATTGAAGAAGTTCAAAATGGATCAGTCAAAGAAGGGGTTCTTGCCTGTATTGCAAGGTACGAGATTGAGCATGGCTCAATGCCCGACCACGGCAGAAGATAGAGAAAAGATGAGTGTTGTCCCCTATGCCTCGGCCATAGGGTCTATCATGTATGCTATGCTGTGTACCAAACCTGATGTAAACCTTGCCGTAAGTTTGGTAGGAAGGTACCAAAGTAATCCCGGCATGGAACACTGGACAGCGGTCAAGAATATCCTGAAGTACCTGAAAAGGACCAAGGAAATGTTTCTCGTTTATGGAGGTGACGAAGAGCTCGTCGTAAAGGGTTATGCCGATGCTAGCTTCGACACAGATCTGGATGACTCTAAGTCACAAACCGGATACGTGTATATCTTGAATGATGGGGCAGTAAGCTGGTGCAGTTGCAAGCAAAGCGTTGTGGCGGGATCTACATGTGAAGCGGAGTACATGGCAGCCTCGGAGGCAGCACACGAAGCAGTCTGGCTGAAGGAGTTCATTACCGACCTAGGAGTCATACCCAATACGTCGGGCCCGATGACTCTCTTCTGTGACAACACTAGAGCTATTGCCCTGTCCAAGGAGCCCAGGTTTCACAGGAATACCAGGCATATCAATCGTTGCTTCAACTCCATTCGTGAAAGTGTTCAAAATGGAGACATAGAGATTTGTAAAGTACATACGGACCTGAATGTAGCAGATCCATTGACTAAACCTCTCCCTAGAGCAAAACATGATCAACACCAGAATTCCATGGGTGTTCGATTCATCACAATGTAACTAGATGATTGACTCTAGTGCAAGTGGGAGACTGTTGGAAATATGCCCTAGAGGCAATAATAAAATGATTATTATATTTCCTTGTTCATGATAATTGTCTATTATTCATGCTATAATTGTATTATCCGGAAATCGTAATACATGTGTGAATACATAGACCACAATGTGTCCCTAGTGAGCCTCTAGTTGACTAGCTCGTTGATCAATAGATGGTTACGGTTTCCTCACCATGGACATTGGATGTCGTTGATAACGGGATCACATCATCAGGAGAATGATGTGATGGACAAGACCCAATCCTAAGCATAGCACAAGATCATGTAGTTCGTCTGCTAAAGCTTTTCTAGTGTCAAGTATTTTTTTCCTTAGACCATGAGATTGTGCAACTCCCAGATACTGTAGGAATGCTTTGGGTGTGCCATATGTCACAACGTAACTGGGTGGCTATAAAGGTACATTACAGGTATCTCCGAAAGTGTCTGTTGGGTTGGCACGAATCGAGACTGGGATTTGTCACTCCGGATGACGGAGAGGTATCTCTGGGCCCACTCGGTAATGCATCATCATAATGAGCTCAATGTGATCAAGTGGTTGATCACAGGATCATGCATTACGGTACGAGTAAAGTGACTTGCTGGTAACGAGACTGAACAAGGTATTGGGATACCGACGATCGAGTCTCGGGCAAGTAACGTATCGATTGACAAAGGGAATTGAATACGGGATTGATTAAGTCCTTGACATCGTGGTTCATCCGATGAGATCATCGAGGAGCATGTGGGAGCCAACATGGGTATCCAGATCCCGCTGTTGGTTATTGACCGGAGAGTCGTCTCGGTCATGTCTGCTTGTCTCCCGAACCCGTAGGGTCTACACACTTAAGGTTCGGTGACGCTAGGGTTGTAGAGATATGAGTATGCAGTACTCCGAAAGTTGTTCGGAGTCCCGGATGAGATCCTGGACGTCACGAGGAGTTCCAGAATGGTCTGGAGGTGAAGAATTATATATAGGAAGTGTAGTTTCAGCCATCGAGAAAGATTCGGGGTCACCGGTATTGTACCGGGACCACCGGATGGGTCCCGGGGGTCCACCGGGTGGGGCCACCCATCCCGGAGGGCCCCATGGGCCGAAGTGGAGAGGGGAACCAGCCCATAGTGGGCTGGTGCACCCCCCCTTGGGCCCCCCTGCGCCTAGGGTTGGAAACCCTAGGGTGGGGGCGCCTCCACTTGCCTTGGGGGGCACTCCACCCCCCTTGGCCGCCGCCCCCCCTTGGGAGATCCCATCTCCAGGGCCGGCGCCCCCCCCCAAGGGGCCTATATAAAGGGGGGAGGGAGGGCAGCCGCACCTCAAGTCTTGGCGCCTCCCTCTCCCCTGCTACACCTCTCCCTCTCGCAGAAGCTCGGCGAAGCCCTGCTGCGATCACTGCTGCATCCACCACCACACCGTCGTGCTGCTGGATCTTCATCAACCTCTCCTTCCCCCTTGCTGGATCAAGAAGGAGGAGACGTCATCCGCTCTGTATGTGTGTTGAACGCGGAGGTGTCGTCCGTTCGGCACTTGGTCATCGGTGATTTGGATCACGGCGAGCACGACTCCATCATCCCCGTTCTCTTGAACGCTTCCTCTCACGATCTACAAGGGTATGTAGATGCACTCTCCTCTCGTTGCTAGTTGACTCCATAGATTGATCTTGGTGAAACATAGGAAAAATTGTTGTTTTCTGCAACGTTCCCCAACATGAATTGAATCCACCGAAGAAGAAAAGAGAATGAAGAATGAAGAACTTGAAGCTCCGTTAGTATCTTCCTGAGAATCACTGGATAAGAACATTGACGGAAAAGAATGGAGAGGCTTCCCATCAATAAAAGGATACTTGAATAGGAAATCTGAGTCCATGAAGAAAACAAGGGTGGGTGGGTGGGAAAACAAAGATGACTAGGGACGGATGAAACAAACAACGTTGAGAAGACTTGAGTTGATCTTCCGGATGTTGAAAAAGATCGGATCCACTTGAAGAGAAACATGTCGTTTGAAAAGAATTGACATGACAATCTCGATGATCATGACGGATTAGCATCCACATAGAAACGTGAGAACATCGCTTAGGGGAGGTATAGAATCAACACTTGACATTGAAGCAACTCGAATACCACAACTCAAAACAAACAAAGGATTGGCTCGCAGAATAAGCCGGAAATACCCGCATGATCTTAAAAAAATTAGTGAAATTTGAAAAGGGAAGAGTGAAAACTCTACGTCAGGATGCCTCACGAGAGCGACGAAGGGACTGAGGAGTAGAAAGAATCCTACTCTCTGATATATATATATATATATATATATATATATATATATATAATCCTAAAAGACTCAAAACATTTTTTTCTAGACTCGACAACGCCAGCGATTCGATCAAGCAGGGGGCTCCTAAGTCGGGGAAGGCTCTGATTACCAACTTGTAACACCCATGATGCGGCTATATCTCCTACGTGTCAGAGCTCGACTTAGAGGCATAACCGCATTGTAGGCATGTCGCAAGAGGGGTAATCTTTACACATCCCATGTTCTGAATAAGATAGAGATAAAGAGTTGGCTTACAATCGCCACTTCACACAATACACGAATAAAGCATTACATCATCCAGATACAATCAAGGTCCGACTACGGAACCAAAATGAAAGAAGACTACCCCTAATGCAAAAGATCCCCGATCGCCCCGACTGGGCTCCACTACTGATCAACTGGAAATGAAACAACACAATGGACACGGTCTTCATCTAGCTCCTCCTTGAGCTCGGTTGCGACACCCTCCACAGTTATCGTCGGCACCTGAAACTGGTTTTGGAAGTATCTATGAGCCACGAGGACTCAGCAATCTCACACCCGCGAGATCAAGACTATTTAAGCTTATGGGTAGGGAAGGGGTAGTGAGGTGGAGCTGCAGCAAGCACTAGCATATATGGTGGCTAACATACGCAAATGAGAGCGAGAAGAGAAGGCAAAGCACGGTCGAGAAACTACAAAGATCAAGAAGTGATCCTAGAACTACTTACGTTCAAGCATAACTCCAACACCATGTTCACTTCCTGGACACCACCGAAAAGAGACCATCACGGCTACGCACGCGGTTGATGTATTTTAATTAAGTCAAGTGTCAAGTTCTCTACAACCGGACATTAACAAATTCCCATCTGCCCATAACGGCGGGCATGGCTTTCGAAAGTTCAAACCCTGCAGGGGTGTCCCAACTTAGCCCATCACAAGCTCTCATGGTCAATGAAGGATATTCCTTCTAGCGGGAATACCCGATCAGACTCGGAATCTTGGTTACAAGACATTTTGACAATGGTAAAACAAGTCCAGCAAAGCCGCCCGAATGTGCCGACAAATCGTGATAGGATCTGCACATATCTCGTTCTCAAGGCACACCAGATGAGCAATCCGTACAACTAAAACCAACCCTTAGGTTTCCCCGAGGTGGCGCTGCAAGGGGCTCTAGTTTGGACCAACACTCAGAGGAGCACTGGCCCGGAGGGTTAAAATAAAGATGACCCTTGGGAGCGCGACTCCCAAGGGAAAAGTAGGTGGTGGTGAGGCAAATGGTAAAACCAAGGTTGGGCCTTGCTGGAGGAGTTTTATTCAAGGCGAACTGTCAAGGGGTTCTCATTATCAACCAACCACGTAAGGAACGCAAAATCAAGGAACATAACACCGGTATGACGGAAACTAGGGCGGCAAGAGTGGAACAAAACACCAGGCATAAGGCCGAGCCTTCCACCCTTTACCAAGTATATAGATGCATTAATTAAATACGGTATATTGTGATATCCCAACAAAATCATGTTCCAACAAGGAACAAACTCCAACTTCATCTTCACCTGCAACTAGCAACGCTATAAGAGGGGCTAAGCAAAGCAGTAACATAGCCAAACAACGGTTTGCTAGGACAAGGTGGGTTACAGGCTTGACATGGCAATATGGGAGGCATGATATAGCAAGTGGTAGGTATCGCAGCATAGGCATAACAATAGAGCGAGCAACTAGCAAGCAAAGATAGAAGTGATTTCGAGGGTATGGTCATCTTGCCTGCAAAGTTCTCCGAGAAGACGAAAGCTTGATCCTCGTAAGCGTACTCAACGGGTTCCTCGATCATGTACTCGTCTCCCGGCTCTACCCAAGGAAAGAACACAAGCAAAAGAGCCAACAATCAAACACGATTCAATGTGCAAGCAACATGATGCAAAACATGGCATGATATGCGGGATGTGATATGCAATGCATATGCGTGCTCCGTAAGGAAAAGATTGAACCAGGCATCAAATTGGAAAACCAGGAGTGCCTCTAGAAAGATGAGTTGATTTCGGTTGAAATCGATATAAAGATCACCGGAATCGGATGCACGGTTTGCAAATGGCAAGAAAAACAATGATGACACTATTCTGCGATTAACAGCACGAGGCCATCTAAATGCATCAAGAAAAATAAGCTACTGCACTCTAACATAGCAACAAAACACATGGCAGTGAACCACTCAAGATGCTTGACAAAAGATGAACACTGAGCTACGGCTAAATCACACAATAGAAGGTTCAAACAAGCATGGCCAAAGTGCAAAAGATATCAGGTTCACAGACTTAGTGAAAATAACAACATGCCAGGAATTAACATCAGGAAGCAATGTTTAGAGCAAGATAACAACATGCTACAGGAACATATCATGGCAAAGCAAGGCATGGCATGAATCTACTCAAAGCATATAACAAAAGTCTCTTACTGACCATAAGCCAAAAGGGAACAGAAAATACAATGGCACCCATGTAAACTTAGCAAGTTTCGTTAACAGATTCAGACTTTGCAAAAAAACTAGAACATGGCAAAACAGAATTACGTAGGCATGTTTGCGAGCTTGATGTACTCACCACAAGGCATTGTATGACAAACTAAGCATACACCCAGCAAGAAGACATGTTCAAGTAGCTAACCATGGCAAGAACCAACTCATAGCACGCATGGATCAACTAGAACAAGCTTGGCAAAATTGATTAACAAGTAAATAATCTGCTAGGAACATTTTATAGCAAAAGTAGAGCAAGATTGAGTCATGTTAGGGTACTCCATAATTGCAAACAAAGACATGGATGGATAGAGCATAACATGTATAACAAAACATCCTTAGTGAACATCTCCAGATTATGCATAGAACTCATGGTATCAACAGGTTTACATAGCATCACAATATATCAGTTTCAGACTTAGCAGAAATGACTAAGTCACAGAAAACAGCAACATCATGGAGGCTACTTTGCAAGCTTGTAACAATCAACACATGGCATATCATGAAGAATGGGTTGCACTAAAGCAAAGATGGCATGTTGTAGCTCATAACACATGTAGACTTCATGCTCAAAAGAAAATCACACAAAAAGATGCAAAAATGACAAATGAGCATCTTCTGTTAAGCTACAGCAGACAACATCACATAGCAGTCTTGCAGTGATGATTAGGGCATCAAGATGAACTCAAACAAGCATGGCACAATAGAATGAAATGAAGAGCATCTCACGAAGAACATTTTGATATATCATGCATGCAAAATGGAGCAGTACACACAAAGTTATGATGGGTCAAACATGCACACATGAAGTTTGAATTGCAGGGACTTAGTGAAAAAAACTACCAGTGCAAAAACAGGTCCAGGTCGGGGAAACTCCAATCCTCGAACAGGACCACTCCGGTGGAAGTCAACGGCGACAGTGGGGCGACGTGGGACTCCGTTAGGCGTCGGGGAGGCCGGGAATGGGTAGATCGGGGCGCTCCAGCGAGGCCGGGGAGGAAACGAGGCGGCGACGCTCTCCCAATCCAGGACGGGATCGAGCGAGCGAGATGCTCGGGCTTCGGGTGGCAGCGGCTGGCTCGGGCCCTGGATGGGTTCGGGTGGGCCCCGCGCGGGCCTGGCGGGCTTGTGGCGGCGGGGAGAGGCTGGGGCGCGTGGAGTACAGGTGGCGGCTCGGGATTGGTCCGGGCGCGGTGGCGGACGCGTCCGGTGGCGGCGCGGACATGTCCGGCGGCGGGAGGAGGAAGAAGGTAGGGTTTGGGCTGCGAATTTCTGGGGAGGGGACTTATATATAGGTAGAGGGAGCTAGGAGAGTCCAAATGAGGTGTGGTTTTCGGCCACACGATCGTGTTCGAACGATCGAGAGGATGGAGGGGGTTTGGATGTGTTTTGGGCCACTTTGGAGGGGTGTGTTGGAGATATGCCCTAGAGGCAATCATGTATGATGATATTTCCTATGTGTTTATGAATAAAGATAGTCCTTGGACATTATCAATGATGTGTATCAGCAAGTACGTGACTTGTTTGTGGGACTATGCATTGTATGATGACTGTCCTAAAAGGTCCCTAGTCGAAAGGGCTGTGTGGACGCGCAGCCAACTAGACTAGAATATGACACGGTCGATGGCTTGGTCTCACTAGCCATGGGGCATTGGATGCTAACCGGATAATGTGGACTTGGAAGGACCTGGTCGGATTCGACGTAGTCGGATCCGAGTCGAGATAAGGTCCGAGTCGGCCAGACCCAACTATGAGACGCAACGATATGTCATCTGTGAGTCTCTAGTACAACATATGTTATATGTCCTAAGACCTGAGCTGATGCATGTACTTGAGATGGTGACAGACTTGATTTGGGCCGACCAAACGCTACTCCATAACTAGGTAGTTATAAAGGTAGGTTTCGGGTTTGTCCAGAACCATGCTGCGAGACGTGGTCGAGCAAGATGGGATTTGCCCCTCCGATCAGGAGAGATATACTCTGGGCCCCTCGTGTGATCCGACCAGGATAAGCATGGCCATGCGACAAGGATTATGAGATAATCCGGTTTGTGGTCGGCATCACTGGAACGAGAAAGAGGTCGGGCTAGCACAAGGATGACAGACTTGCCTTGAACTCGACAACATATATCGTGTGGCAAAAGGAATGGAAGTATGATGTACAGGTTCGCTAACCAGCTTCATAGTCTGCTTGGTGCTCGGCATGCCTTGCTAGAGGCCGCTACCAACCATGCAGTTCGGAGGTGATCCAAACTGCGACCAAGCCGACTTGAACCTAATGGGTCGCGCGCTTAAGGGAAGGAACCTACGAGGTCGGATCCGAGGACACTGGTCGGATGTGATCTGAACTGTATTCGGATTGTGGCCGGGTAGACTTATGGGCTTTAGGGTCCGTGCGAGGCCCAAGTGTTGAGCCCGCGACGGACACCTATATATAGTGGAGGTGCCGCACACTCACGCGGTTGATCGCTTCGGCGTCGTCACTAGGGTTTGCATGTGTTGCGAATAGACACCTCCACTCGCCACCGGTTGTGTGATCGGACCTAGCAGTCCACCGCACGATGTTCCTCCTGCATGCACGGATACCATTAGAGGCAGTGCACTTGCGCCGCTCGGAAGAGCGGCTTTCGCTTGTTTTAACGCAATACCGCATTATGCTTTTCTCAAGCTCAAGATGCCCGGTCCACGAGGCGTCATCACAGTTAGTGGAAATACCAACCGTTCTTTATGTACAGAAGAGGACGCGGCGGCTCTAACATCCACACACTAGACGACCTCACCAACCAGAAAAAATGGCAGATCGTCAAGACCACGGACACGGTTAGACGAGTCCGGCGTTCCATCATACATGCATGAGATTGGTTTTCGAACCCTCATAAAACGATACCAGGGCTTCTCGCATGTAATCAGGGCCAGCCCGGCTCAACTAGGCTTCTCTGGAATTTTGATAATTCATTCTTCTTTTTGGCACGGCAACTTTCACCTAAGTTCTTTCCTTTTGCAGATAACAATCATGCTACACCCGTCCAGGACACGGCACAACGGAGATATAGGCGCAGACGTGCAGCAGGGACCCGCCCAAAGGTTTCTTTTTAGATTAAGACCCTGCGTAAACCTTTTTTACTGTCTCTTGTTGCTCACATCCTCTGGATACTCCACACAACCGAGAAGGATGCCGGCCTTATTGGCATGTGGCCATGCCAGGATTTTGCACGTACCTGGACACATGGGGTTTCTTATAAAGGGCATTGTTCAGCCCGGTATATGTTATAAAGACCAAACACCTTAGGGAGTGTTCGGCGTCGCGAGTTTGGCCCTATATGCATCAGCTCCGAATCATGTCTTTGGTCAAATGTTGGGTTTTCCCGGCTCCCACGTTTTGGTACCTTACGTTCCGTTATATCGGCTAAGGTAGCACTGGGAGAACTACTGGGATTGTGTCCTGGTTCATCCGGATGAGCACCTCAGTAGAGAAAGCCGAAAACTGACTGTCATGATATAGCGAGAGACTGATCGGAATCTTTGGGATTCCTCCGCATTAACGAAGGGCCGTTTCCCGGTCACGTATGTACGCGCCCCGTATTCAAACGAGCGCAGAAGTACCAGGGGCTATATAGTAGCCCCACTGTCAAACTCCTATGGCTAAGTGAAAGTATTAAAGCAATATAGTCCGATTGCCTCATTCGCTATGCTATCACCTCCTTAACGGACCAAGACGTTGGATCAAGTGTGGATATTCATCTTTTGCGAACACCCCCGCATTATATGCGTGCGGGCAGAAGCCGACAACTGCAAACTTTCAGGTTATATACATATATACATAAACGGCTGCATAGGAGGCATCATAGTACTTCCGGGCAAAAGTATAAATACAGCCTTGATTAATTCAGAAAAGCATTGTTTGTACAATGGGCACATGTCACTGGAAAATAATATTCTTCGAGCACTGAGCCTCTATCGAACGAGCGCCTTCAAGGACTTCTTCAAAGTAGTGCTCGGCAGCCACTCGGCCTATGGTCGAACCCTGTGCCGCAACAGTGGTGGCCTCCATATCCGCCCAGTATGTCTTGACACGGGCAAGGGCCATCCGCGCACCTTCTATGCACGCTGATCTCTTTACAGCATCGATGTGTGGCACAGCACCAAGGAATTGTTGCATTAAGCTAAAGTAGCTATTCGGCCTTGGCCCTCCCGGCCACAGGTGATCCACAACGGACCTCATGGCAAGTCCGAACAACCTATGGAGCTCGGCCCACCCGGCCAATCGCTCATTCAACAGCAGCGTACGGACTGGAGCTTGAAACTATGACCAGAATAGCTTTTCCACTTCGGGACCTTTCTGATCCTTGAAGTACTCGGCCGCATGAGCAGCACTTACAGCCAAATCCATGTACGCGTCTGCAGAACTCCATAGCCGGTCCAGAGGAGCATACTTCGGATCTCCAAACTTAGTCCGCAACAAGAAGGGCTTCCCAGACACGATATTTGTAGCTTGATTTAGCTCCTCCTTCGTCGCTCTAATTTTGGAGCGGGCTTCCTTGCCAGCCACCCGGGCCTTCTCCAGGTCCGTCGCCTTCGCTCGGTTTTCTTCTTCAAGAAGCTGGTAACGGTCAGCAACATCTTTTAACTCTACAGCCATCTTGGCTATTTTTGCCTTGCTCTCGCAATGCGCGGCCTGTTCGGCCCTTAACTCTTCGGTCGCCTTTAAAGCGGCCACATTGCTACTCCTTGCTTGCTCCTTAGCTCGGGCAAGCTCTCCCCGAAGGGTCTCCACGGTGGCAGCTCCATCTGCAGTCACAACATATTAAAGATACTGGCATCATGCTGCTCTTATTATGTGACGATCACCAGAAAAAACACGCACCCTGTGCCTCGTCAAGCCGCTTGTTGACAAGCACGATGTCGGCATCTGCCGCAACCAGTTGCCGCTTTAGCTCGGCAAACCCATCAGTCCGGCTAGAAACCGGAGCTTCAACCACCTGCACATAAAGGCGGCCTAGTTATTACCTGGGACTATGATCCTCTCTTTGCCGCCGTTCTCGACGACAACCAGAGTCTCAGGGGCTACTATCTACATGGGCATACCTAACGTATGCAGTACTGTTAAAGGCGTACATTATTTCACGTACCTAGAAGCCTTTCAGCAGACTCATAAAAGCTTCGTGCAAACCACTTTCAACGGATGAAATCCTTTCAATTATTGTACCCATTAGCGTACGATGCGCTTCCAAGACGACAGTTCGCCCCAGAAGATCCTTCAGCGCGTCCGACCGCACACTGTACGGACCCTTGCTGTCGCTCTCCTTAGGAGCCAGATATGGGGGATTCCGGGCAGCCAAAGGGTTATCCTCTGGCCCTAGTGGATCCGGAGATACCCTTGACGACGACACTTCAAGGTCGCCCGCTTCTTGAGCTAGGGATTCCGGGGGAGGCGTTTCGCTCTCCATCATCTCCAGAAGAAGATCCCCCGAAGATGAACTCTGTCGAGAAGGGCTGCGATCCGGACTACAATTTATAAGCATCGGTTATTGTCTTCGGAAGTAAGGTAGGGTATCTTCACTATTAAGTACTTTTTGATTACTTACAGCTCGATAGAGGGATGATCCCTGCGCGGACATTGTGCGGCAAGAATACCCTCCGAGGCAGGACCCTCTGGCGGAGATTTCTTCTCCCGTTTGGAAACCTTAGTTTCTGGATCTTCAGAGGTAGTCCTCTTCCTTCCCCGGGGGGAGAGAATGTCAGATTCTTCCCCTGTGTTATCCTCCCTCGCGGAGGCGCTCATTCCCTCTGTTCGAATAGGTAGTGAAGGAGGCCCGCTTTCGCCCTCTTTATTCCCCCTACATCTTCCTTTGAGGGCACTAGACAAGGTGCTGGCTCGAGCATCTTTTCCAGCACCGGATTGTCCAAGCCCTCAGGAAGGGGGGCCGAACACCGGATCATCTTCGCCTTTGTTATCCAGTCCTGGTCCAAGAGCGATTCTTCAGAATGATGTCATGATAAATAAAAGGACTGTGTGTTCGTCCATGGGATTACTTACTTGGGCAGCGGGGCGGTTGCAGCTTCGGCCCACGTCCTCGGTGGTGTCCGGACACTCTATGTGGGGTCCGAAGAACGATTTGTACATCTCCTCATGCGTAATGCCGAGGAAATGGTAAATAGTGCATGGTTCTTCCGGGTTGAATTACCACATACGGAGGGGTCGGCGTTTGCAAGGCTGGACTCGACAAACCAGCATAACTTGCATTTCCATAACCAGACTGAAATCTCCCTCGAAGAGATCTCGGATATGGCTCTGCAGTATTGGCATGTCCTTGGATGGACCCCAGCTCAGCCCCCTGCCGATCCATGACATCAGTTGTGGTGGGGGGGCGAGCAAAAGGTAGGGGCAGCTACCCATTTGGCACTTCGGGGAGCTGTGATGTAAAACCACTCCCGCTGCCACAATTCAGACACCTCTGGAAAGGAACCCTTTGGCCATGGAGCGTCAACAATTTTTCTTATTAAAGAACCTCCGCACGCTGCGTACTGCCCCTCGACCGTCTTTGGCTTCACATCGAAGGTCTTGAGCCATAGGCCGAAGTGAGGGGTAATGCGGAGGAAGGCATCACATACGACAATGAATGGCGAGATGTGAAGAAGGGAATCCGGGGCCAGATCATGAAAATCCAGCCCGTAATAGAACATAAGACCCCTAACAAAGGGATCCAGAGTGAGGCCTAGTCCTCGGAGGAAGTGGGAGACGAACACAACGCCCTCGTTGGGTTCGGGAGTAGGGACGACCTGCCCTTGAGCGGGCAGCCTATGCGAAATTTCGGCGGTCAGATATCTGGCCTCCCTCGACTTCTTGATGTCCCGAGGCTAACTAAACTGCGAGGAGCTAAGTCACTATGTTTCATGGCTTGAGGATCTTGATACTGTCAAGACAAATTTTCTTCCTACATTTAGAAATGTTAGTACTGAAAACGTGCGACCAATAGTGTTCGTAATGAGCTACGGTCACATCTATTTAGGAAGGATGGTATGATTTTTACTATTTTGTCCTCAGTGCATCTTTTCCATACATTATTTTTGAAGCTAAACTTCATTGCTAAGTATGTTACCATACGATGTTCTTCAACAGGGACTCCCGATGAATGTTGTGCCTTATGGGATCGAGACTAAAGGTACCATGAGTATTATTAGCTTATGGCGAAGATATCCTACAGATTACTTTAGTGCATTCAAGATTAGCAACGGATGCTTAATAGTGCAAGACTGGACAAAATGTATGATGGAGAAGCGCAGAGAAGTACTAGGGGGCAACAAACAGAAGCGCTACCCACGATTAGGAGACAGGTTCATCTGCATGCTCCAACTTGATCAAGGAGGAGAGCTACACATGTTTTATGTTATTTTACCTAAGAGAGAGCAGCAAGAGTGATTAGCTAGCTAGAAATGAGTTTGGGGATGATGATGTGCTACACTATTACTATGATGATAAAATAGCTAGTGTTGGTGGTAATAACTATGATGATTATTATTAGCTAGTGTTAGTGGTGATTAAATCAATACTGTTGGTGGTAATGACTATGATGATGATTAAATAGCTTGTGCTGGCAGATTAGATTCAAGTGGAGGCAACATGTGGTGCACATCGAAAGTACTACTAGTCCAAACTGATCAAGTTTGGATTAGTAGTATACTTTTGACATGCACCACATATTGCCTCCACTTGAACCTAATCCACCTTCATTTGACACACTGTTATGGACATAATGATGTAAACCTCATAACTGGTATTGTACCAATATTTGTACGATGGCGCATAAATACACTAAAAATAAAAAAATAAAAAAAGAATACTAGTAGCGAATGAGAGAAAACACGCTACCAGTAGTTACAATAGCAGTAGCGTGGGAGTGAACAAACGCTGCAGCTATTTGTCCTAGCAGTAGCGCGTGGGGGAACGCGTTACTGCTAAGCAATAGCTGTAGCGCATTATTAATAGCGCGCCTACCCGCGCTACTAGTGAGCACAAAACCAGCACTACTGCTAGGGTTTTCCCTAGTAGTGCCCATGCGCCTAGGGTTTGGGGGAACCCTAAAGGGGGCGCCCCCCCCCCCTTGGCTTGGGGGGCAAGCCTTCCCCCCTTGGACGCCCCCCCCCACTAGATCCATCTTGAGGGGGCCGGCCCCCCTCTCCCTTGCCCCTATAAATAGAGGGGAGGTGGGAGGGTAGCCGCACCACATCAAAGGCGCAGCCCTTCCCCTCCCCAACACCTCCTCCTCCTCCCGCGACGCTTGGCGAAGCCCTGCCGGAGTACCACGCTGCTCCAACACCACCATGTTATCGTGTTGTTGCTGGACGAAGTCTTCCCCAACCTCTCCCTCTCTCCTTGCTGGATCAAGGCGTGGGAGATGTCGCCGGGCTGCACGTGTGTTGAACATGGAGGCGCCGTTGTTCGGCGCTTGGATCGGAATCAACCGCGATCTGAATCGCTACGAGTACGACTCCCTCATCCGAGTCCTTGTAACACTTCCATGTCGCGGTCTTCAAGGGTATGAAGATGCACTCTCGTCTCACTCTCGTTGCTAGTTTCTCCATAGATTGATCTTTCTGATGCGTAGAAAAAAAATTAAATTTCTGCAACGATCCCCAACAAATGTGGCCTACAACCTAAGAAATTCTCGCGCATGGACATGTAGGCAGCGAGGTACACGATGGTGTTGGGGGAAAAGTGGTGGATTTGTGCTCCAAAGAAGTTCAAGAAGCCTCGGAAAAAAGGATGGGGAGGCAAAGAAAACCCACGGTCAACATGGGTGGCGAGGAGAACGCACTCACCCTCCTGCGGGTGCGGCTCGGTCTCGCCCTCCGGGAGCCGCGCCGATTCGTGGGGAATCAGTCCCCCCTCAACCAGATCGTCGAAGTCGTCCTGATGAATCGTCGACCGAATCCAGTCGCCCTGGATCCAGCCAGGCGGCAGGCCAGGCCTCGACGAAGATCCACCCCGGTTGGACTTCTCCCCCTTCGCCTTCCCCGTTGCCTTCTTTGTGCGCTCCAAGGCCACCGTCTTCTCCTTCCCCATTGCAGCGGATGGAGCTCGAGCAGAGTGGCGGCGCCGGGAGCAGAGGTGGATGTGGCAGAGAAAGCGGGGGAGAAAGAAGAAGAATGGGAACGCACTGTGCAAAAACCCCAATCTGGTGCCTTATATGAGGCCGTTTCCGAGTGGCTGACCTGTGGTCCGGGCGATCCTATCAAATCCCGCAACAGTCGCGCACGTGATACGTGGCAAAAAAGGTGGCGCAGCGATCGAGGCGGCCCTGCCTTATCCAGCCAGATTACTACGGCCTCCTCCGCCCCGCACACTTCTCAAAATTCGAATCCCACAATATCCGCGAGCAGCAGAGCAACCTGCCAGATGGAAGATTTCTCCCATATCAGCGCTCGAAGCGTAGCAATAAAAGTTCACTCGGCAGAACCAAGAATGAATCAAGGTGACTAAAAAAGAAGTTGAAGTCATCATGATTGCTCACTTGGTCCCAATCAGGCGCTTCCGAAGCGCGGAAATTGAATCGGAGGTGTTCTCAACTCCTTCTCCACTCAAACCCTGAACCATTCAAGGGCTAATGATGAAGCTATGTACCTAGGGTAGGGTCATAGGCCTGACCTAGACAGCCTCCCCTAGGGCACCATCCCAAAACCAAAAGCATTCAAGCGATAGCATCATCCACTCGACTACGAGGCATTCCACTCAGAAGATTCAAAGTCACTCGGCCACAACAATTATCACTCGATGGACAGAAGACCTAAAGTCACTCTGCATGACACCGGTCAGACGTTTACTTCATATACTTAATAGGCATTTATGTCACTTAATTGCTAGTGTTACAAGTAACCCCTCCCTCTTGATGTACCTTAAAACCCTTGTGACGTGGGCTGGCTGGGGCCTAGGCGCACTCTATATAAGCCACCCCCCTCCACTGGCATAAGGGCTCGCAGCCCCCGGTAAACACACACACACACACACACACATAATCCAATCTGCCGCCTACGGGTACTAAGGGAGTCCTGGATTAGGGGGTATCCGGACAGCCGGACTATATCCTTTGGCCGGACTGTTGGACTATGAAGATACAAGATTGAAGACTTCGTCCCGTGTCCGGATGGGACTCTACTTGGCGTGGAAGGCAAGCTAGGCAATATGGATATGCATATCTCCTCCTTTGTAACTGACCCTGTGTAACCCTAGCCTCCTCCGGTGTCTATATAAACCGGAGGGTTTTAGTCCGTAGGACAACATACAATCATACCATAGGCTAGCTTCTAGGGTTTAGCCTCTTTAATCTCGTGGTAGGTCAACTCTTGTACTACTCATATGATCAAGAATAATCAAGCAGGACGTAGGGTTTTACCTCCATCAAGAGGGCCCGAACCTGGGTAAACATCGTGTCCCCTGCATCCTGTTACCATCCGCCTTAGACACACAGTTCGGAACCCCCTACCCGAGATCCGCCGGTTTTGACACCGACAACTCTCTTCTGTGACAACATTGGAGCCATTTCCCTTGCCAAGGAGCCCAGGTTTCACAAGAAGACCAGGCATATCAAGCATCGCTTCAACTCCATTCATGAAAATGTTCGAAATGGAGACATAGATATTTGTAAAGTGCATACGGACCTGAATGTCGCAGATCCGTTGACTAAACCTCTTCCACGAGCAAAACATGATCAACACCAGAACTCTATGGGTGTTCGATTCATCACAATGTAACTAGACTATTAACTCTAGTGCAAGTGGGAGACTATTGGAAATATGCCCTAGAGGCAATAATAAAATGGTTATTATTATATTTCCTTGTTCATGATAATTGTCTATTGTTCATGCTATAATTGTGTTATCCGGAAATCATAATACATGTGTGAATACATAGACCACCACATGTCCCTAGTGAGCCTCTAGTTGACTAGCTAATTGATCAATAGATGGTTACGGTTTCCTGACCATGGACATTGGATGTCGTTGATAACGGGATCACATCATTAGGAGAATGATGTGATGGACAAGACCCAATCCTAAGCATAGCAGAAGATCATGTAGTTCGTCTGCTAAAGCTTTTCTAATGTCAAGTATTTTTTCCTTAGACCATGAGATTGTGCAACTCCCGGATACTGTAGGAATGCTTTGGGTGTGCCAAATGTCACAACGTAACTGGGTGGCTATAAAGGTGCACTACGGGTATCTCCGAAAGTGTTTGTTGGGTTGGAAGGAATCGAGACTAGGATTTGTCACTCCGTATGACGGAGAGGTATCTCTGGGCCCACTCGGTAAGACATCATCATAATGAGCTCAGTGTGACTAAGGGGTTGGTCACGAGATGATGTGTTACGGAACGAGTAAAGAGACTTGATGTAACGAGATTGAACAAGGTATCGGTATACCGACGATCGAATCTCGGGAAAGTGTTATACCGGTAGACAAAGCGAATCGTATATGGGATTGATTGAATCCTTGACATCGTGGTTCATCTGATGAGATCATCGTGGAACATGTGGGAGCCAACATGGGTATCCAGATCCCGCTGTTGGTTATTGGCCGAAGAGATGTCTCGGTCATGTCTGCATGATTCCCGAACCCATAGGATCTACACACTTAAGGTTCGATGACACTAGGGTTATAGGGAAGGTTTGTATGTGGTTACCGAATGTTGTTCGGAGTACCGGATGAGATCCCAGACATGACGAGGAGTTCCGGAATGGTCGGGAGACAAAGATTTATATATGGGAAGTGTTCGGGGGTTTATCGGTATTGTACCGGGACCACCGAAAGGGTTCCGGGGGTCCACCGGGAGGGTCCACCTGCCCCGGAGGGCCCTATGGGCTGAATATGGAGAGGGAACCATCCCCTAGGTGGGCTGGGTGCCAAACCCCCTAGGGCCCATGCGCCTAGGGTTTGGGGGAACCCTAAAGGGGGCACCCCCTTGGCTTGGGGGGCAAGCCTTCCCCCCTTGGCCGCCCCCCCTCTAGATCCATCTGGAGGGGGTCGGCCCCCCTCTCCCTTGCCCCTATAAATAGAGGGGAAGTGGGAGGGCAGCCGCACCACATCCAAGGCGCAGCCCTCCCCTCCCCAACACCTCCTCATCCTCTCACGACGCTTGGCGAAGCCCTGCCGGAGTACCATGCTGCTCCAACACCACCATGTCATCGTGCTGTTGCTGAACGAAGTATTCCCAACTTCTCCCTCTATCATTGCTGGATCAAGGTGTGGGAGACATCTTCGGGCTGCACGCGTGTTGAACGCGGAGGCGCCGTTGTTCGGCGCTTGGATCGGAATCAACCGTGATCTGAATCGCTACGAGTACGACTCCCTCATCCGCGTTCTTGTAACGCTTCCATGTCACGGTCTTCAAGGGTATGAAGATGCACTCCTGTCTCACTCTCGTTGCAAGTTTCTCCATAGATTGATCTTGGTGATGCATAGAAAAATTTTAAATTTCTGCAACGATCCCCAACAAGTGTGGCCTACAACCTAAGAAATTGTCGCACATGGACACGTAGTGTAACACCCACGATGCGGCTATATCTCCTACGTGTCAGAGCACGACTTAGAGGCATAACCGCATTGTAGGCATGTCGCGAGAGGGGTAAGCTTTACACATCCCATGTTCTGAATAAGATAGAGATAAAGAGTTGGCTTACAATCGCCACTTCACACAATACATGAATAAAGCATTACATCATCCAGATACAATCAAGGTCCGACTACAGAACCAAAATGAAAGAAGACTACCCCTAATGCAAAAGATCCCCGATCGCCCTGACTGGGCTCCACTACTGATCAACTGGAAACGAAACAACACAATGGACACGGTGTTCATCTAGCTCCTCCTTGAGCTCGGTTGCGTTACCCTCCACGGTTATCGTTGGTACTTGAAACTGGTTTTGGAAGTATCTGTGAGCCACGAGGACTCTGCAATCTCACACCCGCGAGATCAAGACTATTTAAGCTTGTGGGTAGGAAAGGGGTAGTGAGGTGGAGCTGCAGCAAGCACTAGCATATATGGTGGCTAACATACGCAAATGAGAGCGAGAAGAGAAGGCAAAGCACGATGGAGAAACTACAAAGATCAAGAAGTGATCCTAGAGCTACTTACGTTCAAGCATAACTCCAACACCATGTTCACTTCCCGGACACCACCGAAAAGAGACCATCACGGCTATGCACGCGGTTGATGTATCTTAATTAAGTCAAGTGTCAAGTTCTCTACAACCGGACATTAACAAATTCCCATCTGCCAATAACCGCGGGCACGGCTTTCGAAAGTTCAAACCCTGCAGGGGTGTCCCAACTTAGCCCATCACAAGCTCTCACGGTCAATGAAGGATATTCCTTCTAGCGGGAAGACCTGATCAGAATCAGAATCTCGGTTACAAGACATTTCGACAATGGTAAAACAAGTCTAGCAAAGCCGCCCGAATGTGCCGACAAATCCCGATAGGAGCTGCACATATCTCGTCCTCAGGGCACACCGGATGAGCAATCCATACAACTAAAACCAACCCTCGGGTTTCCTCGAGGTGGCGCTGCAAGGGGCTCTAGTTTGGACCAACACTCAGAGGAGCACTGGCCCGGGGGGGTTAAAATAAAGATAACCCTCGGGAGCGCGACTCCCAAGGGAAAAGTAGGTGGTGGTGAGGCAAATGGTAAAACCAAGGTTGGGCCTTGCTGGAGGAGTTTTATTCAAGGCAAACTGTCAAGGGGTTCCCATTATCACCCAACCGTGTAAGGAACGCAAAATCAAGGAACATAACACCGGTATGACGGAAACTAGGGCGGCAAGAGTGGAACAAAACACCAGGCATAAGGCCGAGCCTTCCACCCTTTACCAAGTATATAGATACATTAATTAAATAAGATATATTGTGATATCCCAACAAAATCATGTTCCAACAAGGAACAAACTCCAATTTCATCTTCACCTGCAACTAGCAACGCTATAAGAGGGGCTGAGCAAAGCGGTAACATAGCCAAACAACGGTTTGCTAGGACAAGGTGGGTTAGACACTTGACATGGCAATATGGGAGGCATGATATAGCAAGTGGTAGGTATCGCGGCATAGGCATAACAATAGAGCGAGCAACTAGCAAGCAAAGATAGAAGTGATTTCGAGGGTATGGTCATCTTGCATGCAAAGTTCTCCGAGAAGACGAAAGCTTGATCCTCGTAAGCGTACTCAACGGGTTCCTCGATCATGTACTCGTCTCCCGGCTCTACCCAACGAAAGAACACAAGCAAAAGAGCCAACAATCAAACACGATGCAATGCGCAAGCAACATGATGCAAAACATGGCATGATATGCGGGATGTGATATGCAATGCATATGCGTGCTCCGGAAGGAAAACATTGAACCAGGCATCAACTTGGAAAACCAAGAGTGCCTCTGGAAAGATGAGTTGATTTCGGCCGAAATCGACATAAAGATCACTGGAATCGGATGCACGGTTTGCAAATGGCAAGCAAAACAATAATGACACTATTCTGCGATTAACAGCACGAGGTCATCTAAATGCATCAAGAAAAATAAGCTACTGCACTCTAACATAGCAACAAAACACATGGCAGTGAACCACTCAAGATGCTTGACAAAAGATGAACACTGAGCTATGGCTAAATCACACAATAGCAGGTTCAAACAAGCATGGCCAAAGTGCAAAAGATATCAGGTTCACAGACTTAGTGAAAATAACAACATGCCAGGAATTAACATCAGGAAGCAATGTTTAGAGCAAGATAACAACATGCTACAGGAACATATCATGGCAAAGCAAGGCATGGCATGAATCTACTCAAAGCATATAAAAAAAGTCCCTTACTGACCATAAGCCAAAAGGGAACAGAAAATACAATGGCACCCATGTAAACATAGCAAGTTTCGTTAACAGATTCAGACTTTGCAAAAAAACTAGAACATGGCAAAACAGAATTATGTAGGCATGTTTGCGAGCTTGATGTACTCACGACAAGGCATTGTATGAGAAACTAAGCATACACCCAGAAAGAAGACATGTTCAAGTAGCTAACCATGGCAAGAACCAACTCATAGCACGCATGGATCAACTACAACAAGCTTGGCAAAATTGATTAACAAGTAAACAATCTGCCAGGAACATTTTATAGCAAAAGTAGAGCAAGATTGAGTCATGCTAGGGTACTCCATAATTGCAAACTAATACATGGATGGATAGGGCATAACATGTATAACGAAACATCCGTAGTGAACATCTCCAGATTATGCATAGAACTCATGGTATCAACAGGTTTACATAGCATCACAATATATCAGTTTCAGACTTAGCAGAAATGACTAAGTCACAGAAAACAGCAACATCATGGAGGCTACTTTGCAAGCTTGTAACAATCAACACATGGCATATCATGAAGAATGGATTGCACTAAAGCAAAGATGGCATGTTGTAGCTCATAACACATGTAGACTTCATGCTCAAAAGAAAATCACACAAAAAGATGCAAAAATGACAAATGAGCATGTTCTGTTAAGCTACAGTAGACAACATCACATAGCAGTCTTGCAATGATGATTAGGGCATCAAGATGAACTCAAAAAAGCATGGCACAATAGAATGAAATGAAGAGCATCTCATGAAGAACATTTTGATATATCATTCATGCAAAATGGAGCAGTACACACAAAGTTCTGATGGGTCAAACATGCACACATGAAGTTTGAATTGCAGGGACTTAGTGAAAATAAACTACCAGCGCGAAAACAGGTCCAGGTCGGGGAAACTCCAATCCTCGAACAGAACCGCTCCGGCGGAAGTCAACAGCGATGGTGGGGCGACGTGGGACTCCGGTAGGCGTCGGGGAGGCCGGGAATGGGTAGATCGGGGCGTGGGCGGCCGAATCCGGGTAAGGGTGGCGGCGGACGGAGCTCAGGTCGGCGGGGTTGCTGTCGGAGCTTGGGGCGGCCATCCATAGCGTCCTGGGTACCTGCGGGAGAGAAAGGGTGAGGGAGAGAGGGAGAAGAAGATGGGGAAAAGCAGGGCGGCGTGGTCGGTCTGCGGGTGGAGTCCGGCGAGGTCGAGCTCGACGGGAGGCGGTGCTCCGGCGAGGCCGGGGAGGAAACGAGGCGGCGGCGCTCTCCCAATCCAAGACGGGATCGAGCGAGGGAGATGCTCGGGCTTCGGGCGGTAGCGGCTGGCTCGGGCCTTGGATGGGTTCGGGCGGGCCCCGCGCGAGACTGGCAGGCTTGCGCTGGCGGGGAGAGGCTGGGGCACAGGGAGTACAGGTGGCGGCTCGGGATTGGTCCGGGCGCGGTGGCGGACGCGTCCGGTGGCGGCGCGGACATGTCCGGCGGCGGGAGGAGGAAGAAGGTAGGGTTTGGGCTGCGAATTTCGGGGGAGGGGGCTTATATATAGGTAGAGGGAGCTAGGAGAGTCCAAATGAGGTGCGGTTTTTGGCCACACGATCATGATCGAACGAACGTGAGGATGGAGGGGGTTTGGATGTGTTTTGGGCCACTTTAGAGGGGTGTTGGGATGCAACACACACGAGGCCTTTGCGGTTCCTCGGTTAACCGTTGGAGTATCAAATGAACTCCAAATGGCACAAAACTTGACAGGCGGTCTACCAGTGGTATACCAAGGCCGCTTGGCAAGTCTCGGTCCAATCCGAGAACGTTCAACACCCGCACACGAAAAGAGGCAAAAGGGGACGCTGGAGGACGTAGGAGCGCCGGAATGCAAAACGGACAACGGGGAAAATGCTCGGATGCATGAGATGAACATGTATGCAAATGATATGCACATGATGACATGATATGAAATGCATGACACGCAAACAAAAGGCAAGGCAACAATAGCGAATAACTGGAAGACACCTGGCGCAACGGTCTCGGGGCGTTACAACACTCCACCACTACGAGAGGATCTCGTCCCGAGATCTAGGATGGCACCGGAGGGAAAAGGAAGAGGAAGAGGAGAGATAAAACTAAGTTGCTTCTTTGACAAACGAGTGAAACCAAAGAACCTTGCAAGCTTGGACAACTTTAAGAAAAGAATACCACGGAGATGAACAAAGTTGACAACCTCCGTCAGAAAAGAGAAACATGGAAGAACAAATTCGGACAACACTCCGGTTGAAAAGAGATGCAAGAATCGAAAAGATGAAAAGAATTTGAGCAGAGGACACAACACTCCGGTTAAATGGATAAGCATGAAAAGAACACGATCCTCATAAATCGAGATGATGAGATAAAAGAGCAACATCACAATGCCTCCGAATGAAGGAATCAAAGGTAGATCGTCGGAACAAAAGAACGGAAAAGAAAATGACAGCTTCTACCACAAATGAACTTGGAAAGCATCCTTGCAAGGAAGGATTGCACGGGATTGTTGGGAAATCAACAACGAAAAGGATAAGCTTGTAGTGGGCTTATGGAAATCATCTCAAAATTATGAGGTGAAATTCTGCCACTAACGGAACCAATATATTGGATTGATATCAACAAGGAGACGAGAAACTTATTTCATCGTGAGGATAAATGAAGATCTTGGGTCATTGACAGGCACCACAATTATCAACATTCCTTAGAGAAAGCTTTAGGTGAAAAAAAATAGCCCAAGATAACTCCAATGAAAAGGTTGATGTCATGAGAAGAGCTCATGCTCGAAGAAATTGATGGGTTGAAAAGATGACTTGAGTGAAGAGAAAATGATGGATTTAAATATGTCACTCTTGAAAAACTTGTGATCCATGAAACACGAAGGGAAATTATCAACAATGACATAACACCACCTCAAAAGATGAGATATGATAGAATTGCACTTCGAATTGCAAGATGAACAAAACTTGATCTCCTCTGAAAAGAATCTTGATGAGCACTTCGACAAAGAATTAAATCCTTGATGAAACATCATGTAACCTCCATGAAGAACTCCGTTAATAAAATGATGTTCAAACGAAAAGAAAGAGAAGTTGAAAACACAAGGTGAAGCCTTGCGATGATTTAGATGGAGCTTCGCGACGAGATAAGTGAAAATTTGGAACTCCGGATTAAAGATAAAGCATCTCGAACCGAGAATGTGATATGATGAACCACTTCGGAACGAAGAAACTAGATCACTTGGATGAAACAATAATAAGAATTACGTTATGTGTATCCTTCACCAATTAAATTGATGACAAACAATGGATTTAGCATACTACTTATTCTTGTAAAAAGGACTAAGATAGATATAGCGCAAACTTGAGAAGGTCTTCGACGAACCACTGGAAGGATTGAAACAACGAATGAATATGTATGATAACGAAGGAAGAGAAACTCTTGAACAAACCACCTTAAGAATTGAAAAATGGACGACGAAAAGATAAAGAAATACGGGGTAGAATTAGAAAACGAATGACGATACTTGAGAGAATTTAGATACAAGTGAACGAAGAGATCATGAACTGATTAGAGGATATTTGCATGATGCACCGGTAAGATTTGGAGAACAAGAGCTGAAAGATGAGAATGAGTAATTCTGAGATGATGGGCTCCGGGGAATCAACCTGAAAAGACTCCTGAATTGCTCCGGATAGGTGAAAAGAATTCGCACAATCAAAACAATTATGAGAGGATGGTATGAGGCTAGCACCATGAATCTTCAAGAGAACGAATAAGGATTTAAGAGGAACTCTTCTTTGGTCTTTAAAATCCGAGAATGATGATGAGAAACACCACCATGAATCGTTGTGATACTCTGGGATGAAAATTAGAAAGGTTGAACCAACGATGACAAGAATTTGAAAGATCTTGGAGAAACCATCTGACTGACGATGAATCATTCTTATGTAAAACTTCGAAAAGAATTTGAGAATACCTCCGGTAAAAATTAGAAGAGTCAGGTAAGATCCTGGGAAAATATCTGTGGGTTAGGGCCCACTCAAAAGAAACATCGTTGAAAGATTTGAAGGAGAGATTGCATCGGCTGAATTAAATGTCTTGAATGAGATAACAATCTCGAAAGAGCTTGAATGAGTGCAGAGTGGAAACGCGAATCTTCGAGATATCTTGAGAACTCCGGAATGATTGAATAGTGAGAGGTGCATGATTAAGAGGTGCACCGGCATGATAAAACTTTTTGAAACGAGGAAAGGATATGATCAACCCCAAAAGCTTGAATTGTTGGAAAAATGCCCTAGAGGCAATAATAAAATAATTATTATATTTCCTTGTTCATGATAATTGTCTATTATTCATGCTATAATTGTAATATCCGGAAATCGTAATACATGTATGAATACATAGACCACAATGTGCCCCTAGTGAGCCTCTAGTTGACTAGCTCGTTGATCAACAGATAGTCATGGTTTCCTGGCTATGGACATGGGGATGTCATTGATAACGGGATCACATCATTAGGAGAATGATGTGATGGACAAGACCCAAACCTAAGCATAGCACAAAGATCGTGTAGTTCATTTGCTGTAGCTTTTCTGAATGTCAAGTATCATTTCCTTAGACCATCAGATTGTGCAACTCCCGGATACCGTAGGAGTGCCTTGGGTGTGCCAAACGTCACAACGTAACTGGGTGATTATAAAGGTACATTACAGGTATCTTCAAAAGTGTCTGTTGGGTTGGCACGAATCGAGACTGGGATTTGTCACTCCGTATGACGGAGAGGTATCTCTGGGCCCACTAGGTAATGCATCATCATAATGAGCTCAATGTCATCAAGTGGTTGATCACGGGATCATGCATTACGGTACGAGTAAAGTGACTTGCCGGTAACGAGACTAAACAAGGTATTGGGATACCGACGATCGAGTCTCGGGCAAGTAACGTACCGATTGACAAAGGGAATTGAATACAGGATTGATTAAGTCCTCGACATCGTGGTTCATCCGATGAGATCATCGAGGAGCATGTGGGAGCCAACATGGGTATCCAGATCCCGCTGTTGGTTATTGACCGGAGAGTCGTCTCGGTCATGTCTGCTTGTCTCCCGAACCCGTAGGGTCTACACACTTAAGGTTCGGTGACGCTAGGGTTGTAGAGATATGAGTATGCAGTAATCCGAAAGTTGTTCGGAGTCCCGGATGAGATCCTGGATGTCACGAGGAGTTCTGGAATGGTCCGGAGGTGAAGAATTATATATAGGAAGTGTAGTTTCGGCCATCGGGAAAGATTCGGGGTCACCGGTATTGTACCGGGACCACCGGATGGGTCCCGGGGGTCCACCAGGTGGGGCCACCCATCCCGGAGGGCCCCATGGGCCGAAGTGGGGAGGGGAACCAGCCCATAGTGGGCTAGTGCGCCCCCCCTTGGGGCCCCCCTGCGCCTAGGGTTGGAAACCCTAGGGTAGGGGGCGCCTCCACTTGCCTTGGGGGGCACTCCACCCCCCTTGGCCGCCGCCCCCCTTGGGAGATCTCATCTCCAGGGCCGGCGCCCCCCCCCCCCCAAGGGGCCTATATAAAGGGGGAGGAAGGGCAGCCGCACCTCAAGTCTTGGCGCCTCCCTCTCCCCTGCTACACCTCTCCCTCTCGCAGAAGCTCGGCGAAGCCCTGCTGCGATCACTGCTGCATCCACCACCACGCCGTCGTGCTGCTGGATCTTCATCAACCTCTCCTTCCCCCTTGCTGGATCAAGAAGGAGGAGACGTCATCCGCTCCGTACGTGTGTTGAATGCGGAGGTGTCGTCCATTCGGCACTTGGTCATCGGTGATTTGGATCACGACGAGTACGACTCCATCATCCCCGTTCTCTTGAACGCTTCCGCTCGCGATCTACAAGGTTATGTAGATGCACTCTCCTCTTGTTGCTAGTTGACTCCATAGATTGATCATGGTGAAATGTAGGAAAAAATTTTGTTTTCTGCAACGTTCACCAACAGTGGCATCATTAGCTAGGTCTATGCGTAGTTACTATGCACGAGTAGAACACAAAGTAGTTGTGGGCATCGATATTGTCAATTTGCTTGTCGTTACTAGTCTTATCTTGATTCGGCGGCATCGTGGGATGAAGCGGCCCGGACCAACCTTACACGTACGCTTACGTGAGACCGGTTCCACCGACTGACATGCACTAGTTTCATAAGGTGGCTGGCGGGTGTTTGTCTCTCCCACTTTAGTCGGATCGGATTCGATGAACAGGGTCCTTATGAAGGGTAAATAGAAATTGGCAATTCACGTTGTGGTTTTGGCGTAGGTAAGAAACGTTCTTGCTAGAAACCTATAGCAGCCACGTAAAAAACTTGCAACAACAATTAGAGGACGTCTAACTTGTTTTTGCAGCAAGTGTTTTGTGATGTGATATGGCCAAAGGTTGTGATGAATGATGAATGATATATGTGATGTATGAGACTGATCATGTTCTTGTAATAGGAATCACGACTTGCATGTCGATGAGTATGAGAACCGGCAGGAGCCATAGGAGTTGTCCTTATTTTTTTGTATGACCTGCATGTCATTGAGAAACGCCATGTAAATTACATTACTTTATTGCTAAACGTGTTAGCCATAGTAGTAGAAGTAATAGTTGGCGAGCAACTTCATGGAGACACGATGATGGAGATCATGATGATGGAGATCATGGTGTCATGCCGGTGACAAGATGATCATGGAGCCCCAAGATGGAGATCAAAGGAGCTATATGATATTGGCCATATCATGTCACTATTATTTGATTGCATGTGATGCTTATCATGTTTTTGCATCTTGTTTACTTAGAACGACGGTAGTAAATAAGATGATCCCTCATAATATTTTCAAGAAAGTGTTCCCCCTAACTGTGCGCCGTTGCGACAGTTCGTTGTTTCGAAGCACCACGTGATGATCGGGTGTGATAGATTCCAACGTTCACATACAACGGGTGTAAGACAGATTTACACACGCAATACACTTAGGTTGACTTGACGAGCCTAGCATGTACAGACATGGCCTCGGAACACAGAAGACCGAAAGGTCGAGCATGAGTCGTATAGAAGATACGATCAACATGAAGATGTTCACCGATGTTGACTAGTCCATCTCACGTGATGATCGGACACGGCCTAGTCAACTCAGATCATGTTATACTCAGATGACTGGAGGGATGTCTATCTAAGTGGGAGTTCATTGAATAATTTGATTAGATGAACTTAATTATCATGAACTTAGTCTAAAATCTTTACAATATGTCTTGTAGATCAAATGGCCAACGTTGTCCTCAACTTCAATGCGTTCCTAGAGAAAACCAAGCTGAAAGACGATGGCAGCAACTATACGGACTGGGTCTGGAACCTGAGGATCATCCTCATAGCTGCCAAGAAAGATTATGTCCTAGAAGCACCGCTAGGTGACGCACCCGTCCCACAGAACCAAGACGTTATGAACGCTTGGCAGACACGTGCTGATGATTACTCCCTCGTTCAGTGCGGCATGCTTTACAGCTTAGAACCGGGGCTCCAAAAGCGTTTTGAGCGACACGGAGCATATGAGATGTTTGAAGAGCTGAAAATGGTTTTCCAAGCTCATGCCTGGGTCGAGAGATATGAAGTCTCCGACAAGTTCTTCAGCTGTAAGATGCAGGAAAATAGTTCTGTCAGTGAGCACATACTCAAAATGTCTGGGTTGCATAACCGCTTGACTCAGCTGGGAGTTAATCTCCCGGATGACGCGGTCATTGACAGAATCCTTCAGTCGCTTCCACCGAGCTACAAGAGCTTTGTGATGAACTTCAATATGCAGGGGATGGAAAAGACCATTCCTGAAGTATTTGCAATGCTGAAATCAGCAGAGGTAGAAGTCAAAAAGGAACATCAAGTGTTGATGGTGAATAAAACCACTAAGTTCAAGAAAGGCAAGGGTAAGAAGAACTTCAAGAAGGACGGCAAGGGAGTTGCCGCGCCCGGTAAGCAAGCTGTCGGGAAGAAGCCAAAGAATGGACCCAAGCCCGAGACTGAGTGTTTTTATTGCAAGGGAAGTGGTCACTGGAAGCGAAACTGCCCCAAATACTTAGCGGACAAGAAGGCCGGCATCAAAAAAGGTATATGTGATATACATGTAATTGATGTGTACCTTACCAGTACTCGTAGTAGCTCCTAGGTATTTGATACCGGTGCGGTTGCTCACATTTGTAACTCAAAGCAGGAGCTGCGGAATAAGCAGAGACTGGCGAAGGACGAGGTGACGATGCGCGTCGAGAATGGTTCCAAGGTCGATGTGATCGCCGTCGGCACGCTACCTCTACATTTACCTACGGGATTAGTTTTAAACCTCAATGATTGTTATTTAGTGCCAGCTTTGAGCATGAACATTGTATCAGGATCTCGTTTAATTCGAGATGGCTACTCATTTAAATCCGAGAATAATGGTTGTTCTATTTATATGAGAGATATGTTTTATGGTCATGCTCCGATGGTGAATGGTTTATTCTTAATGAATCTCGAGCGTAATGCTACACATATTCATAGTGTGAATACCAAAAGATGTAAGGTTGATAATGATAGTCCCACATACTTGTGGCACTGCCGCCTTGGTCACATAGGTGTCAAACGCATCAAGAAGCTCCATGCAGATGGACTTTTAGAGTCTCTTGATTACGAATCATTTGACACGTGCGAACCATGCCTCATGGGTAAAATGACCAAGACTCCATTCTCAGGAACAATGGAGCGAGCAACCAACTTATTGGAAATCATACATACTGATGTGTGCGGTCCAATGAGTGTTGAGGCTCGCGGTGGCTATTGTTATGTTCTCACCCTCACTGATGACTTGAGTAGATATGGGTATGTCTACTTAATGAAACACAAGTCTGAGACCTTTGAAAAGTTCAAGGAATTTCAGAGTGAGGTTGAGAATCAACGTGACAGGAAAATCAAGTTCTTGCGATCAGATCGTGGGGGAGAATACTTGAGTCACGAATTTGGCACACACTTAAGAAAATGTGGAATAGTTTCACAACTCACGCCGCCTGGAACACCTCAGCGGAATGGTGTGTCCGAACGTCGTAATCGCACTCTATTAGATATGGTGCGATCTATGATGTCTCTTACCGATTTACCGCTATCATTTTGGGGCTATGCTTTAGAGACTGCCGCATTCACTTTAAATAGGGCTCCGTCGAAATCCGTTGAGACGACACCGTATGAATTATGGTTTGGGAAGAAACCTAAGCTGTCGTTTCTAAAAGTTTGGGGATGCGATGCTTATGTCAAGAAACTTCAACCTGAAAAGCTCGAACCCAAGTCGGAAAAATGCGTCTTCATAGGATACCCTAAAGAAACTGTTGGGTATACCTTCTACCTCAGATCCAAAGGCAAGATCTTTGTTGCCAAGAATGGGTCCTTTCTAGAGAAAGAGTTTCTCTCAAAAGAAATAAGTGGGAGGAAGGTAGAACTTGATGAAGTATTACCTCTTGAACCGGTAAGTGGCGCAGCTCAAGAAAATGTTCCTGAGGTTCCTGCACCAACTAGAGAGGAAGTTGATGATGATGATCATGAAACTTCAGATCAAGTTGCTACTGAACTTCGTAGGTCCACAAGGACACGTTCCGCGCTAGAGTGGTACGGCAACCCTGTCTTGGAAATCATGTTGTTAGACAACGGTGAACCTTCGAACTATGAAGAAGCGATGGCGGGCCCGGATTCCTACAAATGGCTGGAAGCCATGAAATCCGAGATAGGATCCATGTATGAAAACGAAGTATGGACTTTGACTGACTTGCCCGTTGATCGGCGAGCCATAGAAAATAAATGGATCTTTAAGAAGAAGACAGACGCGGATGGCAATGTGACCATCTATAAAGCTCGGCTTGTCGCTAAGGGTTATCGACAAGTTCAAGGGGTTGACTACGATGAGACTTTCTCACCCGTAGCGAAGCTGAAGTCCGTCCAAATCATGTTAGCAATTGCCGCATTCTATGATTATGAGATATGGCAAATGGACATCGAAACGGCATTCCTTAATGGTTTCCTTAAGGAAGAATTGTATATGATGCAGCCGGAAGGTTTTGTCGATCCTAAGAATGCTGACAAGGTGTGCAAGCTCCAACGCTCGATTTATGGGCTGGTGCAAGCATCTCGGAGTTGGAACATTCGCTTTGATGAGATGATCAAAGCATTTGGGTTTATGCAGACTTATGGAGAAGCCTGCATTTACAAGAAAGTGAGTGGGAGCTCTGTAGCATTTCTCATATTGTATGTGGATGACATACTGTTGATGGGAAATGATATAGAATTCTTGGAAAGCATAAAGGCCTATTTGAACAAGTGTTTTTCGATGAAGGACCTTGGAGAAGCTGCTTATATATTAGGCATCAAGATCTATAGAGATAGATCGAGATGCCTCATTGGTCTTTCACAGAGTACGTACCTTGACAAGATATTGAAGAAGTTCAAAATGGATCAGTCAAAGAAGGGGTTCTTGCCTGTATTGCAAGGTACGAGATTGAGCATGGCTCAATGCCCGACCACGGCAGAAGATAGAGAAAAGATGAGTGTTGTCCCCTATGCCTCGGCCATAGGGTCTATCATGTATGCTATGCTGTGTACCAGACCTGATGTAAACCTTGCCGTAAGTTTGGTAGGAAGGTACCAAAGTAATCCCGGCATGGAACACTGGACAGCGGTCAAGAATATCCTGAAGTACCTGAAAAGGACCAAGGAAATGTTTCTCGTTTATGGAGGTGACGAAGAGCTCGTCGTAAAGGGTTATGCCGATGCTAGCTTCGACACAGATCTGGATGACTCTAAGTCACAAACCGGATACGTGTATATCTTGAATGATGGGGTAGTAAGCTGGTGCAGTTGCAAGCAAAGCGTTGTGGCGGGATCTACATGTGAAGCGGAGTACATGGCAGCCTCGGAGGCAGCACACGAAGCAGTCTGGGTGAAGGAGTTCATTACCGACCTAGGAGTCATACCCAATACGTCGGGCCCGATGACTCTCTTCTGTGACAACACTAGAGCTATTGCCCTGTCCAAGGAGCCCAGGTTTCACAGGAAGACCAGGCATATCAATCGTTGCTTCAACTCCATTCGTGAAAGTGTTCAAAATGGAGACATAGAGATTTGTAAAGTACATACGGACCTGAATGTAGCAGATCCGTTGACTAAACCTCTCCCTAGAGCAAAACATGATCAACACCAGAATTCCATGGGTGTTCGATTCATCACAATGTAACTAGATGATTGACTCTAGTGCAAGTGGGAGACTGTTGGAAATATGCCCTAGAGGCAATAATAAAATGATTATTATATTTCCTTGTTCATGATAATTGTCTATTATTCATGCTATAATTGTATTATCCGGAAATCGTAATACATGTGTGAATACATAGACCACAATGTGTCCCTAGTGAGCCTCTAGTTGACTAGCTCGTTGATCAATAGATGGTTACGGTTTCCTCACCATGGACATTGGATGTCGTTGATAACGGGATCACATCATCAGGAGAATGATGTGATGGACAAGACCCAATCCTAAGCATAGCACAAGATCATGTAGTTCGTCTGCTAAAGCTTTTCTAGTGTCAAGTATTTTTTTTCCTTAGACCATGAGATTGTGCAACTCCCAGATACTGTAGGAATGCTTTGGGTGTGCCATATGTCACAACATAACTGGGTGGCTATAAAGGTACATTACAGGTATCTCCGAAAGTGTCTATTGGGTTGGCACGAATCGAGACTGGGATTTGTCACTCCGGATGACGGAGAGGTATCTCTGGGCCCACTCGGTAATGCATCATCATAATGAGCTCAATGTGATCAAGTGGTTCATCACGGGATCATGCATTACGGTACGAGTAAAGTGACTTGCCGGTAACGAGACTGAACAAGGTATTGGGATACCGACGATCGAGTCTCGGGCAAGTAACGTATCGATTGACAAAGGGAATTGAATACGGGATTGATTAAGTCCTCGACATCGTGGTTCATCCGATGAGATCATCGAGGAGCATGTGGGAGCCAACATGGGTATCCAGATCCCGCTGTTGGTTATTGACCGGAGAGTCGTCTCGGTCATGTCTGCTTGTCTCCCGAACCCGTAGGGTCTACACACTTAAGGTTCGGTGACGGTAGGGTTGTAGAGATATGAGTATGCAGTACTCTGAAAGTTGTTCGGAGTCCCGGATGAGATCCTGGACGTCACGAGGAGTTCCAGAATGGTCTGGAGGTGAAGAATTATATATAGGAAGTGTAGTTTCAGCCATCGGGAAAGATTCGGGGTCACCGGTATTGTACCGGGACCACCGGATGGGTCCCGGGGGTCCACCGGGTGGGGCCACCCATCCCGGAGGGCCCCATGGGCCGAAGTGGGGAGGGGAACCAGCCCATAGTGGGCTGGTGCACCCCCCCTTGGGCCCCCCTGCGCCTAGGGTTGGAAACCCTAGGGTGGGGGCGCCTCCACTTGCCTTGGGGGGCACTCCACCCCCCTTGGCCGCCGCCCCCCCTTGGGAGATCCCATCTCCAGGGCCGGCGCCCCCCCCCCAAGGGGCCTATATAAAGGGGGGAGGGAGGGCAGCCGCACCTCAAGTCTTGGCGCCTCCCTCTCCCCTGCTACACCTCTCCCTCTCGCAGAAGCTCGGCGAAGCCCTGCTGCGATCACTGCTGCATCCACCACCACACCGTCATGCTGCTGGATCTTCATCAACCTCTCCTTTCCCCTTGCTGGATCAAGAAGGAGGAGACGTCATCCGCTCTGTATGTGTGTTGAACGCGGAGGTGTCGTCCGTTCGGCACTTGGTCATCGGTGATTTGGATCACGGCGAGCACGACTCCATCATCCCCGTTCTCTTGAACGCTTCCTCTCACGATCTACAAGGGTATGTAGATGCACTCTCCTCTCGTTGCTAGTTGACTCCATAGATTGATCTTGGTGAAACATAGGAAAAATTGTTGTTTTCTGCAACGTTCCCCAACATGAATTGAATCCACCGAAGAAGAAAAGAGAATGAAGAATGAAGAACTTGAAGCTCCGTTAGTATCTTCCTGAGAATCACTGGATAAGAACATTGACGGAAAAGAATGGAGAGGCTTCCCATCAATAAAAGGATACTTGAATAGGAAATCTGAGTCCATGAAGAAAACAAGGGTGGGTGGGTGGGAAAACAAAGATGACTAGGGACGGATGAAACAAACAACGTTGAGAAGACTTGAGTTGATCTTCCGGATGTTGAAAAAGATCGGATCCACTTGAAGAGAAACATGTCGGTTGAAAAGAATTGACATGACAATCTCGATGATCATGACGGATTAGCATCCACATAGAAACGTGAGAACATCGCTTAGGGGAGGTATAGAATCAACACTTGACATTGAAGCAACTCGAATACCACAACTCAAAACAAACAAAGGATTGGCTCGCAGAATAAGCCGGAAATACCCGCATGATCTTAAAAAAATTAGTGAAATTTGAAAAGGGAAGAGTGAAAACTCTACGTCAGGATGCCTCACGAGAGCGACGAAGGGACTGAGGAGTAGAAAGAATCCTACTCTCTGATATATATATATATATATATATATATATATAATCCTAAAAGACTCAAAACATTTTTTTCTAGACTCGACAACGCCAGCGATTCGATCAAGCAGGGGGCTCCTAAGTCGGGGAAGGCTCTGATTACCAACTTGTAACACCCATGATGCGGCTATATCTCCTACGTGTCGGAGCTCGACTTAGAGGCATAACCGCATTGTAGGCATGTCGCAAGAGGGGTAATCTTTACACATCCCATGTTCTGAATAAGATAGAGATAAAGAGTTGGCTTACAATCGCCACTTCACACAATACACGAATAAAGCATTACATCATCCAGATACAATCAAGGTCCGACTACGGAACCAAAATGAAAGAAGACTACCCCTAATGCAAAAGATCCCCGATCGCCCCGACTGGGCTCCACTACTGATCAACTGGAAATGAAACAACACAATGGACACGGTCTTCATCTAGCTCCTCCTTGAGCTCGGTTGCGACACCCTCCACAGTTATCGTCGGCACCTGAAACTGGTTTTGGAAGTATCTATGAGCCACGAGGACTCAGCAATCTCACACCCGCGAGATCAAGACTATTTAAGCTTATGGGTAGGGAAGGGGTAGTGAGGTGGAGCTGCAGCAAGCACTAGCATATATGGTGGCTAACATACGCAAATGAGAGCGAGAAGAGAAGGCAAAGCACGGTCGAGAAACTACAAAGATCAAGAAGTGATCCTAGAACTACTTACGTTCAAGCATAACTCCAACACCATGTTCACTTCCTGGACACCACCGAAAAGAGACCATCACGGCTACGCACGCGGTTGATGTATTTTAATTAAGTCAAGTGTCAAGTTCTCTACAACCGGACATTAACAAATTCCCATCTGCCCATAACGGCGGGCATGGCTTTCGAAAGTTCAAACCCTGCAGGGGTGTCCCAACTTAGCCCATCACAAGCTCTCACGGTCAATGAAGGATATTCCTTCTAGCGGGAATACCCGATCAGACTCGGAATCTTGGTTACAAGACATTTTGACAATGGTAAAACAAGTCCAGCAAAGCCGCCCGAATGTGCCGACAAATCGTGATAGGATCTGCACATATCTCGTTCTCAAGGCACACCAGATGAGCAATCCGTACAACTAAAACCAACCCTTAGGTTTCCCCGAGGTGGCGCTGCAAGGGGCTCTAGTTTGGACCAACACTCAGAGGAGCACTGGCCCGGAGGGTTAAAATAAAGATGACCCTTGGGAGCGCGACTCCCAAGGGAAAAGTAGGTGGTGGTGAGGCAAATGGTAAAACCAAGGTTGGGCCTTGCTGGAGGAGTTTTATTCAAGGCGAACTGTCAAGGGGTTCTCATTATCACCCAACCACGTAAGGAACGCAAAATCAAGGAACATAACACCGGTATGACGGAAACTAGGGCGGCAAGAGTGGAACAAAACACCAGGCATAAGGCCGAGCCTTCCACCCTTTACCAAGTATATAGATGCATTAATTAAATACGGTATATTGTGATATCCCAACAAAATCATGTTCCAACAAGGAACAAACTCCAACTTCATCTTCACCTGCAACTAGCAACGCTATAAGAGGGGCTAAGCAAAGCAGTAACATAGCCAAACAACGATTTGCTAGGACAAGGTGGGTTAGAGGCTTGACATGGCAATATGGGAGGCATGATATAGCAAGTGGTAGGTATCGCAGCATAGGCATAACAATAGAGCGAGCAACTAGCAAGCAAAGATAGAAGTGATTTCGAGGGTATGGTCATCTTGCCTGCAAAGTTCTCCGAGAAGACGAAAGCTTGATCCTCGTAAGCGTACTCAACGGGTTCCTCGATCATGTACTCGTCTCCCGGCTCTACCCAAGGAAAGAACACAAGCAAAAGATCCAACAATCAAACACGATGCAATGTGCAAGCAACATGATGCAAAACATGGCATGATATGCGGGATGTGATATGCAATGCATATGCGTGCTCCGTAAGGAAAAGATTGAACCAGGCATCAAATTGGAAAACCAAGAGTGCCTCTAGAAAGATGAGTTGATTTTGGTTGAAATCGATATAAAGATCAACGGAATCGGATGCACGGTTTGCAAATGGCAAGCAAAACAATGATGACACTATTCTACGATTAACAGCACGAGGCCATCTAAATGCATCAAGAAAAATAAGCTACTGCACTCTAACATAGCAACAAAACACATGGCAGTGAACCACTCAAGATGCTTGACAAAAGATGAACACTGAGCTACGGCTAAATCACACAATAGAAGGTTCAAACAAGCATGGCCAAAGTGCAAAAGATATCAGGTTCACAGACTTAGTGAAAATAACAACATGCCAGGAATTAACATCAGGAAGCAATGTTTAGAGCAAGATAACAACATGCTACAGGAACATATCATGGCAAAGCAAGGCATGGCATGAATCTACTCAAAGCATATAACAAAAGTCTCTTACTGACCATAAGCCAAAAGGGAACAGAAAATACAATGGCACCCATGTAAACTTAGCAAGTTTCGTTAACAGATTCAGACTTTGCAAAAAAACTAGAACATGGCAAAACAGAATTACGTAGGCATGTTTGCGAGCTTGATGTACTCACCACAAGGCATTGTATGACAAACTAAGCATACACCCAGCAAGAAGACATGTTCAAGTAGCTAACCATGGCAAGAACCAACTCATAGCACGCATGGATCAACTAGAACAAGCTTGGCAAAATTGATTAACAAGTAAATAATCTGCTAGGAACATTTTATAGCAAAAGTAGAGCAAGATTGAGTCATGTTAGGGTACTCCATAATTGCAAACAAAGACATGGATGGATAGAGCATAACATGTATAACAAAACATCCTTAGTGAACATCTCCAGATTATGCATAGAACTCATGGTATCAACAGGTTTACATAGCATCACAATATATCAGTTTCAGACTTAGCAGAAATGACTAAGTCACAGAAAACAGCAACATCATGGAGGCTACTTTGCAAGCTTGTAACAATCAACACATGGCATATCATGAAGAATGGATTGCACTAAAGCAAAGATGGCATGTTGTAGCTCATAACACATGTAGACTTCATGCTCAAAAGAAAATCACACAAAAAGATGCAAAAATGACAAATGAGCATCTTCTGTTAAGCTACAGCAGACAACATCACATAGCAGTCTTGCAGTGATGATTAGGGCATCAAGATGAACTCAAACAAGCATGGCACAATAGAATGAAATGAAGAGCATCTCACGAAGAACATTTTGATATATCATGCATGCAAAATGGAGCAGTACACACAAAGTTATGATGGGTCAAACATGCACACATGAAGTTTGAATTGCAGGGACTTAGTGAAAAAAACTACCAGTGCAAAAACAGGTCCAGGTCGGGGAAACTCCAATCCTCGAACAGGACCACTCCGGTGGAAGTCAACGGCGACAGTGGGGCGACGTGGGACTCCGTTAGGCGTCGGGGAGGCCGGGAATGGGTAGATCGGGGCGCTCCAGCGAGGCCGGGGAGGAAACGAGGCGGCGACGCTCTCCCAATCCAGGACGGGATCGAGCGAGCGAGATGCTCGGGCTTCGGGTGGCAGCGGCTGGCTCGGGCCCTGGATGGGTTCGGGTGGGCCCCGCGCGGGCCTGGCGGGCTTGTGGCGGCGGGGAGAGGCTGGGGCGCGTGGAGTACAGGTGGCGGCTCGGGATTGGTCCGGGCGCGGTGGCGGACGCGTTCGGTGGCGGCACGGACATGTCCGGCGGCGGGAGGAGGAAGAAGGTAGGGTTTGGGCTGCGAATTTCTGGGGAGGGGACTTATATATAGGTAGAGGGAGCTAGGAGAGTCCAAATGAGGTGTGGTTTTCGGCCACACGATCGTGTTCGAACGACCGAGAGGATGGAGGGGGTTTGGATGTGTTTTGGGCCACTTTGGAGGGGTGTGTTGGAGATATGCCCTAGAGGCAATCATGTATGATGATATTTCCTATGTGTTTATGAATAAAGATAGTCCTTGGACATTATCAATGATGTGTATCAGCAAGTACGTGACTTGTTTGTGGGACTATGCATTGTATGATGACTGTCCTAAAAGGTCCCTAGTCGAAAGGGCTGTGTGGACGCGCAGCCAACTAGACTAGAATATGACACGGTCGATGGCTTGGTCTCACTAGCCATGGGGCATTGGATGCTAACCGGATAATGTGGACTTGGAAGGACCTGGTCGGATTCGACGTAGTCGGATCCGAGTCGAGATAAGGTCCGAGTCAGCCAGACCCAACTATGAGACGCAACGATATGTCATCTGTGAGTCTCTAGTACAACATATGTTATATGTCCTAAGACCTGAGCTGATGCATGTACTTGAGATGGTGACAGACTTGATTTGGGCCGACCAAACGCTACTCCATAACTAGGTAGTTATAAAGGTAGGTTTCGGGTTTGTCCAGAACCATGCTGCGAGACGTGGTCGAGCAAGATGGGATTTGCCCCTCCGATCAGGAGAGATATACTCTGGGCCCCTCATGTGATCCGACCAGGATAAGCATGGCCATGCGACAAGGATTATGAGATAATCCGGTTTGTGGTCGGCATCACTGGAACGAGAAAGAGGTCGGGCTAGCACAAGGATGACAGACTTGCCTTGAACTCGACAACATATATCGTGTGGCAAAAGGAATGGAAGTATGATGTACAGGTTCGCTAACCAGCTTCATAGTCTGCTTGGTGCTCGGCATGCCTTGCTAGAGGCCGCTACCAACCATGCAGTTCGGAGGTGATCCAAACTGCGACCAAGCCGACTTGAACCTAATGGGTCGCGCGCTTAAGGGAAGGAACCTATGAGGTCGGATCCGAGGACACTGGTCGGATGTGATCTGAACTGTATTCGGATTGTGGCCGGGTAGACTTATGGGCTTTAGGGTCCGTGCGAGGCCCAAGTGTTGAGCCCGCGACGGACACCTATATATAGTGGAGGTGCCGCACACTCACGCGGTTGATCGCTTCGGCGTCGTCACTAGGGTTTGCATGTGTTGCGAATAGACACCTCCACTCGCCACCGGTTGTGTGATCGGACCTAGCAGTCCACCGCACGATGTTCCTCCTGCATGCACGGATACCGTTAGAGGCAGTGCACTTGCGCCGCTCCGATGAACCTGTACATGGGAACTGACCACCGGCTATACGAGGGAGATCGGACGAGGAGGAGACGATCCACGCGGACGCGCTGCCCCAACTCTTCTTCACGCTGCACGGCACTGCCTGTCTAGTGGTAACGAACTGTGATCCATCTCCCATAGCATGTTCTTGGTTGTTCTGCGCGTAGGAAATTTTATTTGTAGTCGACGCATCCTACTGTAGATCCCAACAGTGGTATCAGAGCCTTTGCTATAGGATTTGGATTCAGATCGTATGCATATTAGATATGTGGAGGCGGCAAATGAGATCTGTCGTCGTTTATGAGATTGGCTATGTGCGTGGTTGATGAGATCAACTACACATGGGGATCGATGAGGCTATGTTTTCTATCAATTGGTATTGATGAGGTCGTGACACGATCTACCCCTACCGGTCGGTTATCCGCCATCGGGGTTAACAGTGAAACATAAATCCGAATCGGATTCGCGATGATCGATGAGATCGGTCAGATCAGAGAATTCGGCGTGATCGGAGTTCAGATGTGATCTGTCATTTCCGAAAATGTCGGGCGCTGCCCGCACCCGCGAGGGGCGCTGCCCCTTCGAACCCCGCCCGCTAACCGGCTAGCGGGACCGCCGTGTGTGTAGCGCCTTGTATTTCGTACACGATCACTCAAACCGGTAGAATACGATTCTATGCATAACTTTATTTTGTAGGGTTTGATGTGAATAGTATGGCTCATGTGTATGTGATGCATGTGTGTAAATTATACATGGCCTGCATGTCATGTTTGTCAGCCGGTAGGAGCCAAAGTGCTGTCATTATATTGTATAACGACCTACGTGTCGACTTGTGACTCTATGTAAAATTCATTACTAGTTGTAGTAGTTGGATAATAGAGATCAGGTTGGTGGCTTGGCGTCCGGACGTGACAAACAAGATGGAGTTCCTAGATGGTCATCGGAGTCGGAGCCGACCTAGAAGGACATCCATGAAGGAGCCATACTATTTCACAATATGTGTTTATTTGTGATTTTTATGCTTCCTTGTTTTCTATGCATGTTAGAATGGTAGAAAGATCCCTCATGAATATCAAGCGAATTGCCATCCCCGATGTTGCACCTTCCCACATCAAGTACGTCTAGTAGTGGGCTCATAAAATTGGGGTGCTGCTAGGTGTCCTTGAACTGAAGGGTTCGTGTCGGACATGGACATGCACTGCATCAGGTTAGCTTAACAAGGCTATCAAAACGGTTTTGGGCCTTGTGGCAAAGAAGGTTGGGGGCCGGGGTATGAGATACCTACCCGACTGACAGGAGTCATATGGAGATATGATTAGCAAGGAGTTTCTTACCGGATAGACATGTTGTCTAGTAGTGATGCTAAAGCTCACTAGTCGCATGTGCTAGTCGGATCCTGAATCACTGAGAGTTTGCAGAGGGATGCTGACTTCAGTGGGAGTATTTTTGTTTAAGGCTAGAATTACTCTACATAAACACATTGCTTAGTGATTGCATATTTTTCTGTTGTAGATCAATGGCACCACCTGCTCAACCCAACTTTGCATTGAAATCAAATCTGGAAAAGGATAAACTGAATGGAACAAACTTTACTACCCAGTATAGAAATTTGAGAATTGTTCTCAAGCATGATAAAAAGGAACATGTTCTAGAGGATCCGCTTCCAGAGTAACCTGCAGAAACTAAATGATGAATCAAACAAGATCAGCTGCCTCATGCTGGCTTGTATGGAGCCCGATTTGCAGCAGCATTTCAAAGACGTTGGGGCTTTCGATATGATCGAGAGTCTCAAGAGCATGTTTCAGGTGCAGGCTAGGACCGAAAGGTTCAACGTCTTGCGATCCTTGATGGATTGTAAGCTGAAGGAAGGTGATCCACTGAGCCCGCATGTGATCAAGATGATCGGATATGTGCAAGCTTTGGATCGGTTGGGCTTCCCGCTCTTGGATGAGCTGGCTACTGATGCGGTTCTGGGTTCTCTTCCGCCCAGCTATGGGACGTTCATCTTGAACTATCATATGCATGGCATGGATAAGAAGCTCATTGAATTGCATGGGATGCTCAAAGTGGCAGAGCAGGATATTAAGAAAGGCACGCATCAAGTGTTGATGGTGCAGAAATCGGCTAAGTTCAAGAAGAGTTGGTCTAAGAAGAAGGCTAAGGCAAAGGGCACGGAGATGGTAACTTCCGCCGTTGCGCCGAAGTCTGGACCGAACTCAAAGATCATTTGCTACCATTGCAAGGAAACTGGTCACTAGAAGAGGAACTGTAGCAAGTGGCTTGCAGAGCATGGCAAGAAGGCCGGGAATGCTGCTTCAGGCAAAGGTACACTTGTTGCATATGTTATAGACATTTACCTTGCTGACATACCTAGTAGCTCTTGGGTATTTGCTACCGGATCGGTTGTTCATATTTGCAACTCAATGCAGGGGCTCGTAAGAACTAGGCATGTGGCACAAGGGGAGATTGACATCAGGGTCGGCAACAAAGCAAGAGTTGCTGCGTTGGAGGTCGGCACGATGCAGCTCCAACTTCCTTCTGGATTTATTTTGGAATTGAATAATTGTTATTACATTCCTGCACTTAGTCGGAACATTATTTCTGCCTCATGCTTGATGAGTCAGGGTTATGAATTCAATTTAAAGGACAATGGTTGTTTGATTTATTTGAATAGTATGTTCCACAGCTATGCACCCATTGTTGATGGGTTATTTATATTGAATCTAGAACAAGAACCAGTCTATAACGTGAATGTCAAGAGGCATAAGCCCAATGAGATAAATCCGACATACTTCTGGCATTGTCGGCTTGGACACATTAGTCTAAAACGCATGAAGAAGCTCCATGATGATGGACTCCTAACTTCGACCGACTTTGGGTCATTCAAGACATGTGAATCATGCTTGCTCGGCAAGATGACTAAGTCTCCTTTCGCAAAGAGTTGTGAGAGAGCATCCGAGCTGTTGGAACTGATACACAGTGATGTGTGTGGACCAATGAGCACAACTGCCAGAGGTGGCTATCAGTACTTCGTGACTTTTACCGACGACTTGCGTAGATATGGATATATCTATTTGATGAGGCACAAGTTAGAGACTTTTGAAAAGTTCAAAGAGTTTCAAAACAAGGTGGAGAATCAGCTCGGCAAGACTATAACACTTCTACGATCTGATCGTGGAGGTGAGTACATGAGCCAGGAGTTTGATGATCATCTGAAAAGCAGAGGTATAGTACCTCAGCTCACACCTCCAGGTACGCCACAGAGAAATGGTGTATCGGAACGGAGGAATCGCACCTTGTTGGACATGGTTCGATCTATGATGAGCAAGTCGGATTTACCCTTGTCATTCTGGGGATACGCGCTAGAAACTGCATCTTTCACACTTAACAGGGTACCATCAAAATCCATAGACAAGACACCACATGAGATGTGGACCGGGAAGAGTCCCAGTCTGTCTTTTCTAAAGATTTGGGGTTGTGAAGCATTTGTCAAGAAACTTATGTCAGACAAGCTTACACCCAAGTCGGATAAATGCATATTCGTGGGATATCCGAGGGAAACCTGTTGGGGAATGTAGTAATTTCAAAAAAATCCTACGCACACGCAAGATCATGGTGATGCATAGCAACAAGAGGGGAGAGTGTTGTCTACGTACCCTTGTAGACCGAAAGCGGAAGCGTTAGCACAACGCGGTTGGTGTAGTCGTACATCTTCACGATCTGACCGATCCAAGTACCGAACGCACGGCACCTCCGAGTTCAGCACACGTTCAGCTCGATGACGTCCCGCGAACTCTGATCCAGCAGAGCTTCACGAGAGAGTTCCGTCAGCACGACAGCGTGGTGACGATGATGATGTTCTACCGACACAGGGCTTCGCCTAAGCACCGCTACGATATGATCAAGGTGGATTATGGTGGAAGGGGGCACCGCACACGGCTAAGAGATCAAGAGATCAATTGTTGTCTCTATGGGGTGCCCCCTAGCCACGTATATAAAGGAGTGGAGGAGGAGGGGCCGGCCAAGAGGAGGAGGCGCGCCCAAGGGGGGCAATCCTACTCCAAGTAGGTTTTGCCCCCTTTCCTATTCCAACTAGGAGAAGGGGGAAGCAGGAGGTGGGGAGAAGGAAGGAGAAGGGGGGCCGCGCCCCCTTCCCTTTCCCAATTCGGATTGGGGCAAGGGGGGCGCGCGCCACCTCCTGCTGCCTTTCCTCTTCCACCACTTTGGGCCTATGAGGCCCAATAACCCCTGGGGGGGTTCTGGTAACCCACCGGTACTCCAGTAGATATCCGATAACCCCCGGAACCATTCTGGTGTCCGAATATAGTCGTCCAATATATGAATCTCCATGTCTCGACCATTTCGAGACTCCTCGTCATGTCCGTGATCACATCCGGGACTCCGAACAACCTTCGGTACATCAAAACTCATAAACTCATAATATAACCGGCATCGAAACGTTAAGCGTGCGGGCCCTACGGGTTCGAGAACTATGCAGACATGACCGAGACACGTCTCCGGTCAATAACCAATAGCGGAACCTGGATGCTCATATTGGCTCCCACATATTCTACGAAGATCTTTATCGGTCAGACCGCATAACAACATACGTTGTTCCCTTTGTCATCAGTATGTTACTTGCCCGAGACTCGATCGTCGGTATCTCAATACCTAGTTCAATCTCGTTACCGGCAAGTCTCTTTACTCGTTCCGTAATACATCATTCTGCAACTAACTCATTAGTTGCAATGCTTGCAAGGCTAAAGTGATGTGCATTACCGAGAGGGCCCAGAGATACCTCTCCGACAATCGGAGTGACAAATCCTAATCTCGAAATATGCCAACCCAACAAGTACCTTTGGAGACACCTGTAGAGCACCTTTATAATCACCCAGTTACGTTGTGACGTTTGGTAGCACACAAGTGTTCCTCCGGTAAACGGGAGTTGCATAATCTCATAGTCATAGGAACATGTATAAGTCATGAAGAAAGCAATAGCAACAAACTAAACGATCAAGTGCTAAGCTAACGAAATGGGTCAAGTCAATCACATCATTCTCCTAATGATGTGATCCCGTTAATCAAATGACAACTCGTGTCTATGGTTAGGAAACATAACCATCTTCAATCAACGAGCTGGTCAAGTAGAGGCATACTAGTGACACTCTGTTTGTCTATGTATTCACACATGTATTATGTTTCCGGTTAATACAATTCTAGCATGAATAATAAACATTTATCATGATATAAGGAAATAAATAATAACTTTATTATTGCCTCTAGGGCATATTTCCTTCAGTCTCCCACTTGCACTAGAGTCAATAATCTAGTTCACATCGCCATGTGATTTAATACCAATAGTTCACCATGTGATTAACACCTATAGTTCACATCGTCATGTGACCAACACCCAAAGGGTTTACTAGAGTCAACAATCTAGTTCACATCGCTATGTGATTAACACCAAAAGAGTACTAAGGTGTGATCATGTTTTGCTTATGAGAGAAGTTTAGTATACGGGTCTACCACATTCAGATCCGTATGTATTTTGCAAATTTCTATGTCAACAATGCTCTGCACGAAGCTACTCTGCTAATAGCTCCCACTTTCAATATGTATCCAGATTGAGACTTTGAGTCATCTGGATAAGTGTCAAAACTTGCATCGACGTAACCCTTTATGACGAACCTTTTGTCACCTCCATAATCGAGAAACATATCCTTATTCCGCTAAGGATAATTTTGACCGATGTCCAGTGATCTACTTCTAGATCACTATTGTATTCCCTTGCCAAACTTATGGTGAGGTACACAATAGATCTGGTACACAGCATGGCATACTTTATAGAGCCTATGGCCAAGGCATAGGGAATGACTTTCATTCTCTTTCTATCTTCTGCTGTGGTCGGGCTTTGAGTCTTACTCAGTTTCACACCTTGTAACACAGGCAAGAACTCTTTCTTTGACTGTTCCATTTTGAACTACTTCAAAATCTTGTCAAGGTATGTACTCATTGAAAAACTTATCAAGCGTCTTGATCTATCTCTATAGATCATGATGCTCAATATGTAAGCAGCTTCATCGAGGTTTTTCTTTGAAAAAAACTCCTTTCAAATACTCCTTTATGCTTTACAGAATAATTCTACATTATCTCCGATCAACAATATGTCATTCACATATACTTATCAGAAATGTTGTAGTGTTCCCACTCACTTTCTTGTAAATACAGGCTTTACCGCAAGTCTGTATAAAACTATATGCTTTGATCAACTCATCAAAGCGTATATTCCAACTCCGAGATGCTTGCACCAGTCCATAGATGGATCGCTGGAGCTTGCATATTTTGTTAGCACCTTTAGGATCGACAAAACCTTCTGGTTGCATCATATACAACTCTTTAAGAAATCCATTAAGGAATGTAGTTTTGACATCCATTTGCCAGATTTCATAAAATGTGGCAATTTGCTAACATGATTTGGACAGACTTAAGCATCGTTACGAGTGAGAAAATCTCATCATAGTCAACACCTTGAACTTTGTCAAAACCTTTTTTTGACAAGTCTAGCTTTGTAGATAGTAACACTACTATCAGCGTCCGTCTTCCTCTTGAAAATCCATTTATTTTTCTATGGCTTGCCGATCATCAGGCAAGTCAATCAAAGTCCACACTTTGTTCTCATACATGGATCCCATCTCAGATTTCATGGCCTCAAGCCATTTCGCGGAATCTGGGCTCATCATCGCTTCCTCATAGTTTGTAGGTTCGTCATGGTCAAGTAACATGACCTCCAGAACAGGATTACCGTACCACTCTGCTGCGGATCTCACTCTGGTTTACCTACGAGGTTCGGTAGTAACTTGATCTGAAGTTACATGATCATCATCATTAGCTTCCTCACTAATTGGTGTAGTAGTCAAAGGAACAGATTTCTGTGATGAACTACTTTCCAATAAGGGAGCAGGTACAGTTACCTCATCAAGTTCTACTTTCCTCCCACTCACTTCTTTTGAGAGAAACTCCTTCTCTAGAAAGGATCCATTCTTAGCAACGAATGTCTTGCCTTCGGATCTGTGATAGAAGGTGTACCCAACTGTCTCCTTTGGGTATCCTATGAAGACGCACTTCTCCGACTTGGGTTTGAGCTTATCAAGATGAAACTTTTTCACATAAGCATCGCAACTCCAAACTTTAAGAAACGACAGCTTAGGTTTCTTGCTAAACCACGGTTCATACGGTGTCGTCTCAACGGATTTAGATGGTGCCCTTTTTTAATGTGAATGCACCTGTCTCTAATGCATAATCCCAAAACGAGAGTGGTAAATCAGTAAGAGACATCATATATTGTACTATATCCAATAAAGTACGGTTATGACGTTCGGACACACCATTACGCTGTGGTGTTCCAGGTGGCATGAGTTTTGTGAAACTATTCCACATTGTTTTAATTGAAGACCAAACTCGTAACTCAAATATTCTCCTCCACGTTCAGATCATAGAAACTTTATTTTCTTGTTATGATAATTTTCCACTTCACTCTGAAATTCTTTGAACTTTTCAAATGTTTCAGACTTGTGTTTCATCAAGTAGATATACTCATATCTGCTCAAATCATCTGTGAAGATCAGAAAATAATGATACCTGCTGTGAGCCTTAATATTCATCAGACCACATACATCAGTATGTATGATTTCCAACAAATCTGTTGCTCGCTCCGTTGTTCCGGAGAACGGAGTCTTAGTCATCTTGCCCATGAGGCATGGTTCGCAAGCATCAACTGATTCATAATCAAGTGATTCCAAAAGCCCATCAGCATGGATTTTCTTCATGCGCTTTACACCAATATGACGTAAATGTCAGTTTCACAAATAAGTTGCACTATCATTATTAACTTTGCATCTTTTGGCTTCAATATTATCAAAATGTGTATCACCACGATCGAGATCCAACAAACCGTTTTCATTGGGTGTATGACCATAGAAGGTTTTATTCATGTAAATAGAACAACAATTATTCTCTAACTTACATGAATAAGCGTATTGCAATAAACATGATCCAATCATATTTATGCTCAATGCAAACACTAAATAACACTTATTTAGGTTCAACACTAATCCCGAAAGTATAGGGAGTGTGTGATGATGATCATATCAATCTTGAAACTACTTCCAATACACATCGTCACTTCACCCTTAACTAGTCTCTGTTCATTCTGTAACTCCCGTTTCGAGTAACTACTCTTAGCAACTGAACCAGTATCAAATATCGAGGGGTTGCTATAAACACTAGTAAAGTACACATCAATAACATGTATATCAAATATACCTTTTTTCACTTTGCCATCCTTCTTATCCACCAAATACTTGGGGCAGTTCCGCTTCCAGTGACTAGTCCCTTTGCAGTAGAAGCACTTAGTCTCAGGCTTAGGTCCAGACTTGGGCTTCTTCACTTGAGCAGCAACTTGCTTTCCGTTCTTCTTGAAGTTCCCCTTCTTCCCTTTGCCCTTTTCCTTGAAACTAGTGGTCTTGTCAACCATCAACACTTGATGCTCTTTCTTGATTTCTACCTTCATCGATTTCATCATCATGAAAAGCTCGGGAATCGTTTTCGTCATCCCTTGCATACTATAGTTCATCACGAAGTTCTACTAACTTGGTGATGGTGACTAGAGAATTTTGTCAATCACTATTTTATCTGGAAGATTAACTCCCACTTGATTCAAGCGATTGTAGTACCCAGACAATCTGAGCACATGCTCACTGCTTGAGCTATTCTCCTCCATCTTTTAGCTATAGAACTTGTTGGAGACTTCATATCTCTCAACTCGGGTATTTGCTTGAAATATTAACTTCAACTCCTGGAACATCTCATATGATCCATGACGTTCAAAACATCTTTGAAGTCCCGATTCTAAGCCGTTTAAGCATGGTGCACTAAACTAGCAAGTAGTCATCATATTGAGCTAGCAAAACGATCATAACATCTGCATCTGCTCCTGCAATTGGGTTGTCACCTAGCGGTGCATCAAGGACATAATTCTTCTGTGCAACAATGAGGATAAACCTCAGATCACGGATCCAATCCGCATCCTTGCTACTAACATATTTCAACTTAGTTTTCTCTAGGAACATATCAAAAATAAAACAGGGGAGCTAAACGCGAGCTATTGATCTACAACATAGATATGCTGATACTATCAGGACTAATTCATGATAAATTAAAGTTCAATTAATCATATTACTTAGGAACTCCCACTTAGATAGACATCCCTCTAATCATCTAAGTGATCATGTGATCCATATCAACTAAACCATAACCGTTCATCACGTGAAATGGAGTAGTTTTCAATAGTGAACATCACTATGTTGATCATATCTACTCTATGATTCACGCTCGACCTTTCGGTCTCAGTGTTCCGAGGCCATATCTGCATATGCTAGGCTCGTCAAGTTTAACCCGAGTATTCTGCGTGTGCAAAACTGGCTTGCACCCGTTGTAGATGGACGTGGAGCTTATCACACCCGATCATCATGTGGTGTCTGGGTACGACGAACTTTGGCAACGGTGCATACTCAGGGAGAACACTTTTATCTTGAAATTTAGTGAGAGATCATCTTATAATGCTACCATCAATCAAAGCAAGATAATATGCATAAAAGATAAACATCACATGCAATCAATATAAGTGATATTATATGGCCATCATCATCTTGTGCTTGTGATCTCCATCTCCGAAGCACCGTCATGATCACCATCGTCACCGGTGCGACACCTTGATCTCCATCGTGGCATCGTTGTCGTCTCGCTAATCTTATGCTTCTACGACTATCGCTATTGCTTAGTGATAAAGTAAAGCATTACAGGGCGATTGCATTGCATACAATAAAGCGACAACCATATGGCTCCTGCCATTTGCCGATAACTCGGTTACAAAACATGATCATCTCATACAATAAAATTTAGCATCATGTCTTGACCATATCACATCACAACATGCCCTGCAAAAACAAGTTAGACGTCCTCTACTTTGTTGTTGCAAGTTTTACGTGGCTGCTACGGGCTTAGTAAGAACCGTTCTTACCTACGCATCAAAACCACAACGATAGTTTGTCAAGTTGATGATGTTTTAACCTTCGCAAGGACCGGGCGTAGCCACACTCAGTTCAACTAAAGTTGGAGAAACTGACACCCGTCAGCCACCTATGTGCAAAGCACGTTGGTAGAACCAGTCTCGCGTAAGCGTACGCGTAATGTCGGTCCGGGCCGCTTCATCCAACAATACCGCCGAACCAAAGTATGACATGCTGGTAAGCAGTATGACTTATATCGCCCACAAATCACTTGTGTTCTACTCGTGCATGTAACATCAACGCATAAAACCTGGCTCTGATGCCACTGTTGGGGAACGTAGTAATTTCAAAAAAATTCCTACGCACACGCAAGATCATGGTGATGCATAGCAATGAGAGGGGAGAGTGTTGTCTACGTACCCTTGTAGACCGAAAGCGGAAGCGTTAGCACAACGCGGTTGGTGTAGTCGTACGTCTTCACGATATGACCGATCCAAGTACCGAACGCACGGCACCTCTGAGTTCAGCACACGTTCATCTCGATGACGTCCCACGAACTCCGATCCAGCAGAGCTTCAGGAGAGAGTTCCGTCAGCACGACGGCGTGGTGACGATGATGATGTTCTACCGACGCAGGGCTTCGCCTAAGCACCGCTACGATATGATCGAGGTGGATTATGGTGGAAGGGGGCGCCGCACACGGCTAAGAGATCAAGAGATTAATTGTTGTCTCTATGGACTGCCCCCTGGCCACGTATATAAAGGAGTGGAGGAGGAGGGACCGGCCAAGAGGAGGAGGCGCGCCCAAGGGGGGGCAATCCTACTCCAAGTAGGTTTTGCCCCCCTTTCCTATTCCAACTAGGAGAAGGGGGGAGGAGGAGGTGGAGAGAAGGAACGAGAAGGGGGCCACGCCCCCTTCCCTTTCCCAATTCGGATTGGGGCAAGGGGGCCGCTGAAAGCACAAGTGCTCCTTGGGTGATTTTGATAATTAATGACAACATATCTCTTGTTGGACTAACACTTTTACCTAGTATGTTGCAGACACGTTCAACAAATTAAGTGGCATGGACTAAAGGATGTGGAACCCCTTCAAGATGCTAAGGACAAAGGATTGGCTCAAGCTTCAAGATCAAGGCTCTACATTTTATATTTTAGTGATCCAAGATCACACTGAGTCTATAGGAATAGCCAATACTATTAAGGAGGGATGAGGTGTTGCTTAATGGCTTGATTGCTCAAAGTTCTTAGTGATATGCTCCAAAACCCTTAACTACCTTCCCACATCCACATATGACCTAAACCAAAAGTCAAACTCGGCCCCACCGGTTCTTTCTATCCGGAGCCATCGAGTTCAGTTGACATAGCCACTGCGAAAACCCTAATCAATTCGGTCTCACCGATGGGATCTCAGTCTCACCGAGATGGGCTTACAAACTCTCTGTTACTTACTGCAATATTTTCGGTCCCACCGAGATATGCAATCGGCCCCACCGAGTTTGCTTGGCCAACTCTCTGTTTCACTTATTACCCAAATCGGTCCCACCGAGTTTGAGTAATCGGTCAAACCGAGTTTTGGATTTACCCTAACCCTAGCACATCGGTCCCACCGAGTTGATCCAGTCGGTCCCACCAAAAACCCTAACGGTCACTAGGTTTGCTAAATCGGTCCGACCGAGTTTTTCACTTCGGTCTCACCGAGATTGGTAAATTGTGTGTAACGGTTAGTTTTTGTGTGGAGGCTATATATACCCCTCCACCCACTCTTCATTCATGGAGAGAGCCATCAGAACATGCCCACACTTCCAATACACACTTTTCTGAGAGAGAACCACCTACTCATGTGTTGAGGCCAAGATATTCCATTCCTACCATATGAATCTTGATCTCTAGCCTTCCCAAGTTGCTTTCCACTCAAACCTTCTTTCCACCAAATCCATATCCTGTGAGAGAGATTTGAGTGTTGGGGAGACTATCATTTGAAGCACAAGAGCAAGGAGTTCATCATCAACACACCATTTGTTACTTCTTGGAGAGTGGTGTCTCCTAGATTGGCTAGGTGTCACTTGGGAGCCTCCGACAAAGATTGTGGAGTTGAACCAAGGAGTTTGTAAGGGCAAGGAGATCGCCTACTTCGTGAAGATCTACCGCTAGTGAGGCAAGCCCTTCGTGGGCGATGGCCATGATGGGATAGACAAGGTTGCTTCTTCGTGGACCCTTCGTGGGTGGAGCCCTCCGTGGACTCGCGCAACCACTACCCTCCGTGGGTTGAAGTCTCCATCAACGTGGATGTACGATAGCACCACCTATCGGAACCACGACAAAAACATCCGTGTCTCCAATTGCGTTTGAATTCTCCAAACCCTTCCCCTTACATTCTTGCAAGTTGCATGCTTTAATTTCTGCTGCTCATATACTCTTTGCATGCTTGCTTGATATGTATTGTGTTTGTTAAACTTGTGCCAAAACTCCACTTCAACTTAAGAAAATTAAAAACTGCAACTTTTAGCATTTAGTGTCTAATCACCCCCCCCCCCTCTAGACACCTCTTCTCGATCCTTTCAGCCGTGCACCACCTCCTGCTGCCTTTCCTCTTCCACCACTTTGGGCCTATGAGGCCCAATAACCCCCGGGGGGGTTCCGGTAACCCCCCCGGTACTCCGGTATATATCCGATAACCCCCAGAACCATTCCGGTGTCCGAATATAGTCGTCCAATATATCAATCTTCATGTATCAACCATTTCGAGACTCCTCGTATTGTCCATGATCACATGCGGGACTCCGAACAACCTTCGGTACATCAAAACTCATAAACTCGTAATATAACCGGCATCGAAACATTAAGCGTGCGGACCCTACGGGTTTGAGAACTATGCAGACATGACCGACACACGTCTCCGGTCAATAACAAATAATGGAACCTGGATGCTCATATTGGCTCCCACATATTCTATGAAGATCTTTATCGGTCAAACCGCATAACAACATACGTTGTTCCCTTTGTCATCAGTGTGTTACTTGCCCAAGATTCGATCGTCGGTATCTCAATACCTAGTTCAATCTCGTTACGGGCAAGTCTCTTTACTCGTTCTGTAATACATCATCCCGCAACTAACTCATTAGTTGCAATGCTTGCAAGGCTTATGTGATGTGCATTGCCGAGAGGGCCCAGAGATACCTCTCTGACAATCTGAGTGACAAATCCTAATCTCGAAATACGCCAACCCAACAAGTACCTTTGGAGACACATGTAGAGCACCTTTATAATCACCCAGTTACGTTGTGACGTTTGGTGGCACACAAAGTGTTCCTCCGGTAAATGGGAGTTGCATAATCTCATAGTCATAGGAACATGTATAAGTCATGAAGAAAGCAATAGCAACAAACTAAACGATCAAGTGCTAAGCTAACGGAATGGGTCAAGTCAATCACATCATTCTGCTAATGATGTGATCCCGTTAATCAAATGACAACTCATGTCTATGGTTAGAAAACATAACCATCTTCGATCAACGAGCTAGTCAAGTAGAGGCATACTAGTGACACTCTGTTTGTCTATGTATTCACACATGTATTATGTTTCTGGTTAATACAATTCTAGCATGAAATATAAACATTTATCATGATATAAGGAAATAAATAATAACTTTATTATTGCCTCTAGGGCATATTTCCTTCAAAACCTTGGGATATAACTTCTACAACCGGGAAGAGAACAAAGTGTTTGTTGCTCGGAACGGGGTTTTCCTTGAGAAAGAGTTTCTCAGTCGGGAGGCCAGTGGGAGGACGGTCCGACCCGAAGAAATTCGAGGACCACTCGGGGACGGGTCGGCTGGTGATGAGATCATACCGGAGTCAGTCAGGGAACCCGTAGTGGAAGCGGCACCGGAACCACGGAGGTCGGAAAGATTGCGCAGAGTGCGTGATGTATTGTTGCTAGAAAGCGACGAGCCGGCCACATATGCGGAAGCGATGGTTAGTCCAGATTCCGAGGCATGGCTAGAGGCCATGAGATCCCAGTTAAAGTCCATGGATGAGAATCAAGTTTGGGACTTGGTTGATCCGCCGCCTGGCGTAACAGCCATTGGTTGCAAATGGGTCTTTAAAAAGAAAATCGATGTGGATGGAAATGTTCAGATCCACAAAGCTCGGCTTCTCACTAAGGATTATGGACAAGTTCAAGGAATTGACTACGATGAGACTTACTCGCCGGTAGCGATGCTGAAGTCGGTGAGGATTGTACTAGCTATAGCTGCATATTTCGATTACGAGATATGGCAGATGGATGTCAAGACAGCTTTCCTTCACGGAAATTTAACCGAGGACGTGTATATGATACAGCCCGAGGGTTTTGTCGATCCGACTAGCACTAGTAAGGTATGCAAGCTTAAGAGATCCATTTATGGGTTGAGGCAAGCATCTCGGAGCTGGAACATTCGTTTTGATGAGGTCGTCACTGGTTTCGGCTTCATCAAAAGTGAAGAGGACTCTTGTTTATACAAGAAGTTAAGTGGGAGCTCGATAGTGTTTTTGATCTTGTATGTGGATGACATACTACTGATCGGATATGATATTTCGATGCTGAACTCGGTCAAGGAGTCATTGAATAGCAAGTTTTCGATGAAGGACCTTGGTGAGGCAATGTACATTTTAGGCATTAAGATCTATAGAGATAGATCAAGGAGGCTGCTCGGCTTAAGCCAGAGCACGTACATAGATAAAGTGTGGAAGCGGTTCAACATGAATGAGGCAAAGAAAGGGTTATTGCCACTCTCACATGGTATAAGGTTAAGCGAGACTCAGAGTCCTTCGACATCTGATGAGCAAAAAAGGATGAGTAGGATTCCATATGCCTCGGCAATCGGATCCATCATGTATGCCATGATATGTACGCAGCCTGATGTTGCTTTTGCAATAAGCCTAACAAGTAGATACCAGGCCAACCCAGGTGAGACTCACTGGGCAGCGGTAAAGACTATTTTGAAGTACCTGAAAAGGACTAAAGAGATGTTCCTAGTTTATGGAGGTGAGGAAGAGCTTGTCGTAAGGGGTTACGCCGATGCTAGTTTCCAAACCGACAGAGATGATTGTCGATCACAGTCCGGATTCGTGTACGTCATGAACGGAGGAGCAGTGAGCTGGATGAGTTCCAAGCAAGATACGATGGCCGATTCTACTACAGAAGCCGAATACATTGCGACTTGTGAAGCTGCAAAGGAAGGTGTTTGGATCCGGAACTTTCTGGATGATCTTGGTATTTTCCCAGCCTCGGTAAAACCGTTGGACCTTTATTGTGATAATTCTAGTGCCATCGCACAAGCCAAGGAGCCGAGGAATCACCACAAGGTCAGACACATAGATCGGAAATATCACCTGATACGAACGATCGTAAAGAATGGTGATGTAGAGTTATGCAAAATTCACACAGATGCAAATGTTGCGGATCTGTTGACTAAGCCGCTTCCACAACCCAAGCATGAGGGGCACGTTAGAGCTATGGGCATTCGATGTCTATTTGATTGACTCTAGTGCAAGTGGGAGACTGTTGGAGATATGCCCTAGAGGCAATCATGTATGATGATATTTCCTATGTGTTTATGAATAAAGATAGTCCTTGGACATTATCAATGATGTGTATCAGCAAGTACGTGACTTGTTTGTGGGACTATGCATTGTATGATGACTGTCCTAAAAGGTCCCTAGTCGAAAGGGCTGTGTGGACGCGCAGCCAACTAGACTAGAATATGACACGGTCGATGGCTTGGTCTCACTAGCCATGGGGCATTGGATGCTAACCGGATAATGTGGACTTGGAAGGACCTGGTCGGATTCGACGTAGTCGGATCCGAGTCGAGATAAGGTCCGAGTCGGCCAGACCCAACTATGAGACGCAACGATATGTCATCTGTGAGTCTCTAGTACAACATATGTTATATGTCCTAAGACCTGAGCTGATGCATGTACTTGAGATGGTGACAGACTTGATTTGGGCCGACCAAACGCTACTCCATAACTAGGTAGTTATAAACGTAGGTTTTGGGTTTGTCCAGAACCATGCTGCGAGACGTGGTCGAGCAAGATGGGATTTGCCCCTCCGATCAGGAGAGATATACTCTGGGCCCCTCGTGTGATCCGACCAGGATAAGCATGGCCATGCGACAAGGATTATGAGATAATCCGGTTCGTGGTCGGCATCACTGGAACGAGAAAGAGGTCGGGCTAGCACAAGGATGACAGACTCGCCTTGAGCTCGACAACATATATCGTGTGGCAAAAGGAATGGAAGTATGATGTACAGGTTCGCTAACCAGCTTCATAGTCTGCTTGGTGCTCGGCATGCCTTGCTAGAGGCACCAACCATGCAGTTCGGAGGTGATCCGAACTGCGACCAAGCCGACTTGAACCTAAGGGGTCGCGCGCTTAAGGGAAGGAACCTATGAGGTCGGATCCAAGGACACTGGTCGGATGTGATCTGAACTGTATTCGGATTGTGGCCGAGTAGACTTATGGGCTTTAGGGTCCGTGCGAGGCCCAAGTGTTGAGCCCGCGACGGACGCCTATATATAGTGGAGGTGCTGCACACTCACGCGGTTGATCGCTTCGGCGCTGTCACTAGGGTTTGCATGTGTTGCGAATAGACACCTCCACTCGCCGCCGGTTGTGTGATCGGACCTAACAGTCCACCGCACGACGTTCCTCCTGCACGCGCGGATACCGTTAGAGGCGGTACACTTGCGTCGCTCCGGCGAACCTGTACGTGGGAACCGACCACCGGTTGTACGAGGGAGATCGGACGAGGAGGAGACAATCCACGTGGACGCGCTGCCCCAACTCTTCTTTTGCTGCACGGCACTGCGCGTCTAGTGGTAACGAACCGTGATCCATCTCCCGTAGCATGTTCTTGGTTGTTCTGCGCGTAGGAAATTTTAATTTGCAGTCGACGCATCCTACCATAGATCCCAATAGGGTGTTGGGCTGCAACACACATGAGGCCTTTGCGGCTCCTTGGTTAACCGTTGGAGTATCAAACGAACTCCAAATGGCACGAAACTTGACAGGCGGTCTACCCGTGGTATACCAAGGCCGCTTGGCAAGTCTCGGTCCAATCCGAGAATGTTCAACACCCGCACACGAAAAGAGGCAAAAGGGGACTCCGGAGGACGTAGGAGCGCCGGAATGCAAAACGAACAACGGGGAAAATGCTCGGATGCATGAGACGAACACGTATGCAAATGCAATGCACATGATGATATGATATGAAATGCATGACACGCAAACAAAAGTCAAGGCAACAACAGCAAATAACTGGAAGACACCTGGCGCAACGGTCTCGGGGCGTTACACGTAGGCAGCGGGGTACACGATGGTGTTGGGGGAAAAGTGGTGGAGTAGTGCTCCAAAGAAGTTCAAGAAGCCTCGGAAAAAATGATGGGGAGGCAAAGAAAACCCACGGTCAACATGGGTGGCGAGGAGAAGGCACTCACCCTCCTGCGGGTGTGGCTCGGTCTCGCCCTCCGGGAGCCGCGCCAATTCATGGGGAATCAGTCCGCCCTCAACCAGATCACCGATGTCGTCTTGATGAATCGTCGACCGAATCCAGTCGCCCTGGATCCAGCCACGCGGCAGGCCGGACCTCGACGAAGATCCGCCCCGGTTGGACTTCTTCCCCTTCCCCTTCGCCGTCGCCTTCTTCGTGCGCTCCAAGGCCACTGTCTTCTCCTTCCCCATTGCAGCGGGTGGAGCTCGAGCAGAGCGGCGGCGCCGGGAGAAGAGGTGGATGTGGCAGAGAAAGCGGGGGAGAAAGAAGAAGAATGGGAACGCACTGTGCAAAAACCCCAATCTGGTGCCTTATATGAGGTCGTTTCCGAGTGGCTGACATGTGGGTTCGGGCGATCCTATCAAATCCCGCAACAGTCGCGCACGCGATACGTGGCGAAAAAGGTGGCGCAGCGATCGAGGCGGCCCTACCTAATCCAACCAGATTACTACGGCCTCCTCCGCCCCACGCACTTCCCGAAATTCGAATCCCACAATATCCACGAGCAGCAGAGCAACCTGCCAGATGGAAGATTATTCCCATATCAGCGCTCGAAGCGTAGCAGTAAAAGTTCACTCAGCAGAACCAAGAATGGATCAAGGCGACTGAAAAAGAAGTTGAAGTCATCATGATTGCTCACTTGGTCCCAATCAGGCGCTTCCGAAGCGCGAAAATTGAATCAGTGGTGTTCTCAACCCCTTCTCCACTCAAACCCTGAACCATTCGGGGGCTAATGATGATGCTATGTGCCTAGGGTAGGGTCATAAGCCTAACCTAGACAGCCTCCCCTAGGGCACCATCCCAAAACCAGAAGCATTCAAGGGATAGCATCATCCACTCGACTACGAGGCATTCCACTCGGAAGATTCAAAGTCACTCAACCACAACAATTATCCCTCGACGAATAGAAGATCTAAAGTCACTCTGCATGACAACGGTCAGACGTTTACTTCATATACTTAATAGGCATTTATGTCACTTAATTGCTAGCATTACCAGCAACGACTCCCTCTTGATGTACCTTAAAACCCTTGTGACGTGGGCTGGCTGGGGCCTAGGCGCACTCTATATAAGCCACCCCCTGCACTGGCACAAGGGTTCGCAGCCCCCAGTAAACACACACACACACACACACATAATCCAATTGACCGCCTACGGGTACTGAGGGAGTCCTAGATTAGCGGGTATCCGGATAGCCGGACTATATCCTTTGGCAGGACAGTTGGACTATGAAGATACAAGATTGAAGACTTCGTCCCGTGTCAGGATGGGACTCTACTTGGCGTGGAAGGCAAGCTAGGCAATACGGATATGCATATCTCCTCCTTTGTAACCAACCCTGTATAACCCTAGCCTCCTCTGGTGTCTATATAAACCAGAGGGTTTTAGTCTGTAGGACAACATACAATCATACCATAGGCTAGCTTCTAGGGTTTAGCCTCTCTGATCTCGTGCTAGATCAACTCTTGTACTACTCATATTATCAAGAATAATCAAGCAGGACGTAGGGTTCTACCTCCATCAAGAGGGCCCGAACCTGGGTAAAACATCGTGCCCCCTGCCTGCTGTTACCATCCGCCTAGACGCACAGTTCGGGACCCCCTACCCGAGATCCGCCGGTTTTGACACCGACATTGGTGCTTTCATTGAGAGTTCCTCTGTGTCACCATCGTTAGGCTTGATGGCTCCTTCGATCATCGAGGGTGATGCAGTCCAGGGTGAGACTTTTCTCCCCGGACAGATCTTTGTATTCGGCAGCTTCGCACTACGGGCCAACTCGCTTGGCCATCTGGAGCAGATCAAGAGTTATGCCCCTGGCCACCAGGTCAGGTTTGGAAGCTTAAACCACATGGCCGACATCCGTGGAGACTTGATCTTCGACGGATTTGAGCCCCTTCCGAGCGCGCCGCACGGTCACGATGAGCATGATTAAGCTCTACCATCGGACAGTGTTCAGGAGACCGCACCGGCAACCGCTCTGATCCTCAATTCGGAGCCCATTGCGCCATCCATGGACGGGTGGATAGACCCTGCCACGGAGGCCGTATTCTCAGCGGCGATCAAGCCAAGTATCGACCTTACCCTTCACGAGAGCCGTGACGCCGAACTGCTGGATTCTTCCCCGGCCACGGACTCCGAACCGCCTGCGCCCGTGCCTATCGAACCCGACTGGGCGCCGATCATGGAGTTCACCTCCGCGGATATCTTTCAGCACTCGCCCTTCGGTGACATACTGAACTCATTAAGGTCTCTCTCCCTGTCAGGAGAGTCCTGGCGAACTATGTTCGGCAGGATTGGGATGCGGATGACGAAGAAATTCGCCGCCCACCCACCACCCACTTAGTAGCCACTGTCGACAATTTGACCAACATGCTCGACTTCGACTCCGAAGACATCGACGGTATGGACGATGATGCGGGACAGCCACCTCATCATATGATATATACATGGTGGACACACCCAAAGAAGGCAATGGCGACAGGACGGCGGAGGATGACCCCTCCAAGAAGCAACCTAAGCGACGATGTCAGCGGCGCCGCTCTAAGTCTCGCCAAAGCAAAAGCGGTGACACCGGCACAGGAGATAATAGCACTCCGGACAGTGTCGAAGACGACAACAATCCCCTCCAGCGAGATTTAGAGCAGGAGTATGGAGAAGCCAGCCCTCTCGAGAGAGCGGCAGATGGAGAGGCGGAGGATGATAATTACATGCCTCCCTCCGAAGACGAGGCAAGCCTCGACGACGATGAATTTGTCATGCCGGAGGATCCCACCGAGCAAGAGCGCTTCAAGCGCTGGCTTATAGCCACGGCAAATAGCCTTAAGAAAAAGCAGCAGCAGCTTCAAGCTGATCAAGATTTGCTAGCTGACAGATGGACTGAAGTCCTTGCGGCTGAGGAATATGAACTCGAACGCCCCTCCAAGAGTTACCCAAAGCGCAAGTTGCTACCCCGACTGGAGGAGGAAGCATTAAAACCTACATCTCCAGCATATGATGCGGCTGATCGGCCACATCGTGGCCGCGACAGAGAGGCATTTCAGCCAAAAACTCAGCCCGCACCCTGATGCCATGCAAATAAAAATGACAAGGCACGGGGAAACACGCTGGACCTGCGAGATGTATTGGAGGACAAAGCAAAAGACACAAGATCGATCTACGGATCACGAGGGTGCGCCACTACGCGAGACGATAACCGTCACGCCGAATACAGTAAAAGTAAATCCGTCCGGGCCAAACAAACAGACAAGACTCATTCGAGCTGCGTCGCGACATAGCCCACTATAGAGGCTCCACACACCCCATATGCTTCACAGACGAAGTAATGGATCACCAAATCCCAGAGGGTTTCAAACCCGTAAATATCGAATCATACGACGGCACAACAGATCCAGCGGTATGGATCGAGGACTTCCTCCTGCACATCCACATGGCCCGCGGTGACGATCTACACGCTATCAAATACCTCCCACTCAAGCTCAAAGGACCAGCTCGGCATTGGCTCAACAGCCTGCCACCAGAATCCATTGGCTGTTGGGAAGATCTGGAAGCCGCATTCCTCGACAACTTCCAGGGCACTTATGTGCGACCACCAGATGTCGATGACTTGAGCCACATAATTCAGCAGCCAGAGGAACCAGCCAGGCAATTCTGGACACGGTTCCTGACAAAGAAAAATCAAAACGTCGACTGTCCGGATGCAGAGGCCCTAGCAGCTTTTAAGCACAACATCCGCGACGAGTGGCTCGCCCGGCACCTTGGCTAGGAAAAACCGAAATCTATGGCAGCCCTCACGACACTCATGACCCGCTTTTGCACGGGAGAAGACAGCTGGCTGGCTCACAGCAATAACATATCAAAGAACCATGGTACTTCAGATACCAAGGATAGCAATGGCAGGTCACGTCGCAACAAACATAAGCGCCGCGTCAACAGTGACAATACCGAGGATATGGCAGTCAATGCCGGATTCAGAGGCTCTAAACCCAGTCAGCGGAAAAAGCCATTCAAAAGAAGCACTCCGGGCCCGTCCAGTTTGGACCGTATACTCGATCGCTCGTGCCAAATACATGGCACCCCCGACAAGCCAGCCAACCACACCAACAGGGAATGTTGGGTGTTCAAGCAGGCCGGCAAGTTAAATGCCGAAAACAAAGACAAGGGGCTACATAGCGATGACAAGGAGGAGCCCTGGCAGCCGAACACCGAAGGGCAGAAGAGGTTCCTCCCACAAGTGCGGATGGTGAACATGATATACGCAACCCACATCCCCAAGAGGGAGCGGAATCATGCGTTAAGGGATGTATATGCGTTGGAGCCAGTCGCCCCAAAGTTCAACCCATGGTCCTCCTGTCCGATCACCTTCAATCGCAGGGACCATCCCACTAGTATCCGTCATGGCGGATTCGCCACACTGGTCCTAGACCCAATCATCGACGGATTTCACCTCACTTGAGTCCTTATGGACGGCGGCAGCAGCCTGAACCTGCTTTATCAGGACACAGTGCGCAAAATGGGTATAGACCCCTCAAGGATCAAACCCACAAAAACGACCTTCAAAGGCGTCATACCAGGTGTAGAGGCCCATTGCACAGGCTCAGTCACACTGGAAGTGGTCTTCAGATCCCTAGATAACTTCCGGAGCGAGGAGTTAATCTTCGATATAGTCCCGTTCCGCAGCGGCTATCATGCACTACTCGGGCGAACCGCATTTGCGAGATTCAACGCGGTACCGCACTATGCATATCTCAAGCTCAAGATGCCAGGACCTCGGGGGTCATCACAGTCAATGGAAACACAGAGCGCTCCCTCCGCACGGAGGAGCACACTTCGGCCCTCGCGGCAGAAGCGCAAAGCAGCCTCTTAAGGCAATCCACCAGTTCGGCGATTAAAGACCCGGACACCTTCAAGCGCGCCCGGAGTTATCGGCAACAAGACCGCCTAGCACGTTCCGAGCTCGCATAGCAATGCGGCCCCCACCCTAGTACTAGCCAAACAGCGAAATCCGTGCCATGCGTACATAATTACACATTGAAAATACCATGGGCACAGGTGGGGAGGGGGGCACGACTACAGCACGCCCCAAGACGCGGCTCAACTGCACTAGGGGCTTCGCGCTTTGTTATTTTTTCTCTCTTTCAGGACTTTAATCTCTGGAAACCCCGTCCGGCAGTACGATTGCTGGACACACGATGCAACAACCAAGGAGGCAGAAAGCTACATTGCACCATGGAACTCCCAGGTGGTCTCTGATAACAAGTGAAATACATGCTTTAAATACCATTCCTTAGGTTGCCCTTGGAGGGGACATGTCAAATAGTCCTACTTTTTGCTTATCGCACTACTTGTATCATTCTTCTTCGACGCACCTTTTTAAATAAACAATGCATAGCACTAGACTATTACCGCATTCTCTATTCTTTCTTTTTTTATATATGTTCATTCATGACATTCAGCACCCGTACACTCTGGTACAGCCAATACGCCAGGGGCTTAAGCGTACCCCATAATACGGCGTGAGAAGTTCAAACACTTTCGACAGTGCGGCACCCCGAACTTATAGCATTATATGCATCGGCTTCGAACCATGTCTTGGGTCAATAGTTGGGTTTGCCCGGCTCCCATGTTTTGGTACCTTACGTTCCGCTATATCGGCTAAGGTAGCACTGGGAGAACTATTGCGATTGTGCCCCGGTTCATCTGGGCTAAGCACCTCAGTAGAGAAAGTTAAAAATGACTGTCATGATAAGGCGAGAGTTGGTCGCTGTTCGAGAGGTCTCGAGTCCCTAAAGACTTATGCCGCTTAGAGCGAGGAGTCGGCTTTGTCCGGCTTAAAGGCGTGTATAGCGCCCCGAATTCGGCCTTCCGAATACTAGGGGCTTCGCCAAAATTTAAAATTGTAGACTTCTATGGCTAAGTGAGAGTGATAAAGCATTATAGTCTGATTTCCTTGTTCGTTGTGCTGAGCACCTCCCTCGAAGGACCTAACAATGGGAAAAAGAGTGCTCAGATTTATCCCGAACACCCCAGCACTCGTGGCATGGGGGCAGAAGCCGACGACTGGCCATCTCTCAGATTTGATAAACGGCCGCACAGAAGGTAATATTTTAAATTCAAACAAGCGTTGCATAGCGCATATGAACAAGTTTTCATAATACAGGATCACACGAGCAAGTTTATTCAAAAATTACATCCTTAGCACACTCGTCCGCCACAGCACCCTTCAGGACACCCTCATAATACATCTCAGGGTGGCGATGCTCCTTGCCCTGCGGCGGCCCCTCCTTCACCAGCTTCTCGGCGTCCATCTTGGCCCAGTGCACCTTCGCACGGGCAAAAGCCCGGCGTGCACCTTCGATGCAGACGGACCGCTTTATGACTTCGAGGCGTGGGAAGGCATCCACAAGCCACCTCACCAGGCCGAAGTAGCTATTGGGAAGGGAGTCGCCGGGCCACATCCGGACTATAAGGCCCCTCATGGCCTGTTCGGCCGACTTGTGCAGCTCGACCAGTTGCTTCAGCTGGTCGCTCACAGGCATCGGGTGTTCGGTCCCAGTATATTTAGACCGAAACAACTTCTCCGTCGAGCTTCCCTCCTCGGCCCGATAGTACTTTGCGACATCCGACACGCTATGGGGCAAATCTAGGAATGCTCCTGGAGAGCTCCGGACTCGGGTAAGTAATAAGTAATTTACTTTCACATGCTTGCTTTGCATAATGAATGCCTTACACGCCGCTATCTTCCTCTTCGCCTCAACTTCCTGGAGGGCCTTTTGGGCTTCATCCTTGGCATGCTTTGATCTCTCGAGGGACGCGGCAAGCTCGGACCCTTGCGTCTTCGAGTCAAGCTCCAAAGCCTCGTGCTTCTTCACAAGAGCCTGGAGCTCTTGCCGCACCTCGTGTCTCTTGTTTCTCCTGCTTGGTGCGCTCCTTGGCTGCTTTGTTTTCGGCCTCAGACAGCGCTTGCCTCAGGGTCGCCACTTCGGTCGTGGCCCTTGGCACATCCATGATGATCCTATCATTTTGCAACCATATCCTTTTTTCTATATATATATAGACAAGGTATTACTTACCTTTGTTCTCCTCGAGCTGCCTCTTGGCAAGGCCGAGCTCTTTCTCGGACCGCTCGGAGTTCTGCTTCAGAGCGGCGACCTCCGCTGTTAGTGCGGCAGAGGCTAGCAGCGAAGCCTGCATACGCATACAGACATACTTATTTAGACTCCTGCGGATATTATTTGATCCTCTATTCGGCTTTTCTTTGTGAACACCAAACAGAGCATCAGAGGCTACTGTCTATGCGGTAATATTTTCCTATATTTTAAATAATTACCTCAAAGCCTGTTAGAAGGCTGGCACAGGCTTCAATCAGTCTGCTCTTGGCGGACTGAACCTTCTTGATCACCGCACTCATAATAGTGCGGTGCTCTTCGTCGATGGAAGCGCCGCGAAGCGCTCCCAGCAGGTTGTCCGGTGCCTCTGGATGGACAGAGGTCACCGGCACAGGCGGCTTGCCCCTCTTGGAAGGGGGCCGCCTGCCGGAGCCCGGAACCACTGGAGGTTCTGGCGCGGCGTTCGGCTGGGGGCCAAACTCAGAGCCCTTGGGAGTCTTGCTCCCTTCGCGCCTGGAGTCTGGAAGTTCGCCTTGAGGCGCCTCTGGGACTACCTTCCCCCGGCTCGGTTCCCCTTGAGACAATACCTCGGCATTGTCCTGTTGGGGAACGTAGCAGAAATTCAAAATTTTCTACGCATCACCAAGATCAATCTATGGAGTAATCTAGCAACGAGGGGAAGGAGAGTGCATCTACATACCTTTGTAGATCACTAAGCGGAAGCGTTCAAGTGAACGGGGTTGATGGAGTCATACTCGTCGTGATCCAACTCACCGATGATCCTAGTGCCGAACGGACGGCACCTCCGTGTTCAACACACGTACAGCCCAGTTACGTCTCCTACGCCTTGATCCAGCAAGGGGAGAAGGAGAGGTTGGGGAAGACTCCATCCAGCAGCAGCACGACGGCGTGGTGGTGGTGGAGGAGCGCAGGACTCTAGCAGGGCTTCGCCAAGCACTACGAGAGACGAGGAGGAAGAGGGGTAGGGCTGCACCAACAGGGAGATTGAATCGTGTGTTGGGCTGCCCCTTTGCTCAAGTATATATAGGGGGGAGGGGCTGCGCCCCCACCTAGGTTCCCTCCCTAGGGGTGGTGGCAGCCCCCAGATCCCATCTGGGAGGCGGCCAAGGGGGAGAGAGAGGGGGGCGCACCTAGGGTGGGCCTTAGGACCCATCTGCGCCTAGGGTTTGCCCCCTCTCCCCTTGAGGACGCCTTGGGCCTTGGTGGGAGGCGCCCCAGCCCACCTAGGGGCTGGTCCCTTCCCACTATTGGCCCATGTAAGCCTCCGGGGCTGGTGGCCCCACCTGGTGGACCCCCGGACCCCTCCGGTGGTCCCGGTACACTACCGGTGATGCCCGGAACAATTCCGGTGGCCAAAACCATACTTCCTATATATCAATCTTTACCTCCGGACCATTCTGGAACTCCTCGTGACATCCGGGATCTCATCCGGGACTCCGAACAACATTCGGTAACCGCATACATACTTTCCCTATAACCCTAGCGTCATCGAACCTTAAGTGTGTAGACCCTACGGGTTCGGGAGTCATGCAGACATGGCCGAGACAACTCTCCGGTCAATAACCAACAGCGGGATCTGGATACCCATGTTGGCTCCCACATGCTCCACGATGCTCTCATCGGATGAACCATGATGTGAAGGATTTAATCAATGCCGTATACAATTCCCTTTGTCTAGCGGTACGATACTTGCCCGAGATTCGATCGTCGGTATCCCGATACCTTGTTCAATCTCGTTACCGGCAAGTCTCTTTACTCGTTCCGTAACACATCATCCCGTGATCAACTCCTTGGTCACATTGTGCACATTATGATGATGTCCTACCGAGTGGGCCCAGAGATACCTCTCCGTTTACACGGAGTGACAAATCCCAGTCTCGATTCGTGCCAACACAACAGACACTTTCAGAGATACCTATAGTGTACCTTTATAGCCACCCAGTTACGTTGTGACGTTTGGCACACTAAAGCACTCCTACGGTATCCGGGAGTTGCACAATCTCATGGTCTAAGGAAATGATACTTGACATTAGAAAAGCTTTAGCATACGAACTACACGATCTTTGTGCTAGGCTTAGGATTGGGTCTTGTCCATCACATCATTCTCCTAATGATGTGATCCCGTTATCAACGACATCCAATGTCCATGGTCAGGAAACCGTAACCATCTATTGATCAACGAGCTAGTCAACTAGAGGCTTACTAGGGACATGGTGTTGTCTATGTATCCACACATGTATCTGAGTTTCCTATGAATACAATTATAGCATGGATAATGAACGATTATCATGAACAATGAAATATAATAATAATAACTAATTTATTATTTCCTCTAGGGCATATTTCCAACAGTCTCCCACTTGCACTAGAGTCAATAATCTAGTTCACATCGCCATGTGATTAACACTCACAGGTCACATCGCCATGTGACCTACATCCAAGAGTCTACTAGACTCAATGATCTAGTTCACATCACTATGTGATAATCACTCAAAGAGTTCTGGGTTTGATCATGTTATGCTTGTGAGAGAGGTTGTAGTCAACGGGTCTTGCCATATTCAGATCCCTATGTATTTGGCAAAACTTTATATCATAGATGCTGCTACCACGTTCCACTTGGAGCTATTCCAAATTGTTGCTCCATTATACGTATCCGGTATCTCTACTCAGAGCTATCCGGATAGGTGTCAAGCTTGCATCGATGTAACTCTTTACGTCGAACTCTTTTTCACCTCCATAACCGAGAAACATTTCCTTATTCCTCTAAGGATAATTTTTGACCGCTACCCGGTGATCTACTCCTAGGTCACCTTTGTACCCTCTTGCTAGACATGTGGCAAGGCACACATCAGGTGCGGTACTTCAGCATGGCATACCGTATAGAGCCTATGACAAAAGCATAGGGGACGACCTTCGTCCTTCCTCTTTCTTCTGTCGTGGTCAAGCTTTGAGTCTTACTCAACTTCACACCTTACAACTCAGGTAAGAACCCCTTCTTTGACTGGTCTATTTTGAAATCCTTCAAAAACATGTCAAGGTGTGCGTTCTTTGAAAGTATCATCAGGCGTCTTGATCTATTTCTATAGATCCTGATGCCCAATATGTAAGCAGCTTTATCCAGGTCTTCCTTTGAAAATCACTCTTCAAACAACCGTTTATGCTTTCCAGAAATTCTACATCATTTCGGATCAACAATATGTCATCCACATATACTTATCAGAAATGTTGTAGTGCTCCCACTCACTTTCTTGTAAATACAAGTTTCTAGCAAACATTGTATAAACCTAAAAGCTTTGATCACTCCATCAAAACATATATTCCGATTCCGAGATGCCTGCTCTAGTCCATAGAAGGATTGCCGGAGCTAGCATACCTTTTAGCATTCTTAGGATCGTCAAAACCTTCTATTGTATCACATACAACTTTTCTTACGAAAACTGGTAAGAAAACTTATTTTGACATCCATCTGTAAGATTTCATAATCGAAAAATACAACTAATGCTAACATGATTCCGACGGACTTAAGCATCGCTACGGGTGAGAAATTCTCATCGTAGTCAACTCCTTGAACTTGTGAAAAGACTCTTTCCCACAAGTCGAGCTTCATATACGATAACATTACCACCCACGTCCGTCTTCTTCTTAAAGACCCATTTATCTCAATGGCTTGCCGATCATTGGGCAAGTCCACCAAAGTCCATACTTTGTTCTGATATATGGATCCTATCTTGGATTTCATGGCTTCTAACCATTTGTCAGAATACAGGCCCACCATCGCTTCTCCATAGCTTGTAGGTTCATTATTGTCTAACAAAATGATATCTAAGACGGGATTACCATACCACTCAGGAGTAGTACATATCCTTGTCGACCTATGAGGTTCGATAGCAACTTGATCTGAAGCTTCATGATCACTATCATTAACTTCCTATTCAACAGACGTAGGCTCCACAGAAAACATCTTTCTATGTTGCATCACTCTCTGGTTGAAGTAAAGGTTCGACAACCTCATCAAGTTCTATCTTCCTCCCACTCAATTCTTTCGAGAGAAACTCCTTCTCGAGAAAGGACCCATTCTTAGCGACAAACAATTTGCCCTCGGATCTAAGATGGAAGGTATACCCTACTATCACCTTTGGGTATCCTATGAAGATGTGTTTGTCCGCTTTGGGTTCGAGCTTCTCCGGCTGAAGCCTTAAGCATCGCAGCCCCAAACATTAAGAAGCGACAACTTTGGTTTCTTGCCAAACCAATGTTCATACGATGTCGTCTCAACGGACTTAGATGGTGTCCTATCTAAAGTGAATGCAGCTGTCTCTAACGCATAACTTCAAAATGAAAACGGCAGATTGGTAAGAGACATTATAGATCGCACCATATCTCATAGGGTTCGATTACGACGTCCGGACACACCATAACCCAGTGGTGTTCCAGGTGGCTTCAACTGTGAAACAGTTCCACAATGTCTTAAGTGTTTGCCAAACTCATAACTCAGATATTCTCATTGATCAGATCGTAGGAATTTGATCTTCTTGTTATGATGATTCTTAACTTCACTCTGAAATCGCTTGAACTTTTCAAATGTTTCAGACTTGTGCTTCATTAAGCAAATATACCTATATCTACTCAAATCGTCAGTGAAGATGAGAAAATAGCGATATCCACCGCACGCTTCAATTCTCATTGGATCACACGCATCAGCATGTATGATTTCCAACAAGTCACTTGCCCGTTTCATTGTACCTGAAAGCGGGGTCTTGGTCATCCTGCCCATGAGGCATGGCTCGCATGTATCAAGCGATTCAAAATCAAGTGACTCCAAACATCCATCGACATGGAGTTTCTTCATGCATCTTACGCCAATATGGCCTAAGCAGCAGTGCCACGAGAAAGTGGTACTATCATTATTAACTCTACATCTTTTGGCGTGAACATGTGTATTACCACGACCGAGATTCAATGAACCATTCACATAGGGTGCATGACCATGAAAGGTATCATTCATGTAAACAGAATAACCATTATTCTCTAACTTAAATGAATGACCGTATTGCAATGAACATGATCTAATCATATTCATGCTCAACGTAGACACCTGATAACATTTATCTCGGTTCAATACTAATCCCGAAGGTAGATGGAGCGTGCCATGGTGATCTCATCAACATTGGAAACACTTCCAACACACATCATCACCTTGCCCTTAGCCAGTCTCCGTTTAGTCCGTAGCTTTTGCTTCAAGTCACCAATAATAGCAACTGAACCGGTATCCAATACCCAGGTGCTACCAGGAGTACTAGTGAGGTACACATCAATAACACGTATATACTTTGTTGAAGTTGCTAGCCTTCTTATCTACCATGCATTTGGGGTAATTCCGCTACCAGTGACCGTTCCCCTTACAATAGAAGCACTTAGTCTCGGGTTTGGGTTCAACCTTGGGTTCCTTCACTGGAGCGGCAACTGATTTGCCATCCATGAAGTTTCCCTTCTAGCCCTTGCCCTTCTTGAAACCAGTGGTCTTGTTAAACCATCAACACTTGATGCTCCTTCTTGATTTCTACCTTTTGCAGTCTTAAGCACCGCGAACAGCTCCGGGATCAACTCCATCCCTTGCATGTCATAGTTCATCATGAAGATCTAGTAGCTTAGTGATAGTGGCTAGAGAACTCTATCAATCACTATCTTATCTGGAAGTTTAACTCCCACTTGATTTAAGTGATTGTAGCACCCAGACATTCTGAGCACATGCTCACTAGCTGAGCTATTCTCCTCCATCTTGTTGGCAAAAGAACTTGTCAGATGTCTCACACCTCTCAACACGGGCATGAGCCTGAAATCCCAATTTCAGCTCTTGGAACATCTCATATGTTCTATGGCGTTTAAAACGTCATTGGAATCCCGATTCTAAGTCGTAAAGTATGGTGCACTAAACTATCAAGTAGTCATCAGGACGTGTCTATCAGGTGTTCACAACATCCACAGACGACGTTGTAGGGGTTTGCACATCGAGCGGTGCATCAAAGACGTAAGCCTTCTGTGTAGCAGTGAGGACACTCCTCGGACTACGGACCCAGTCCACATCATTGCTTACAATATCTTTCAACTTAATCTTTCTCTAGGAACGTATTGAAACAGGGAGCTACAACGTGAGCTATTTATCTACAACATATTTGCAAAGACAATTTCGACTATGTTCATGATAATTGAGTTCATCTAATGAACTCCCACTCAGATAGACATCCCTCTAGTCATCTAAGTGAAACATGATCTGAGTCAACTAGGCCGTGTCCGATCATCACATGAGACGGACTAGTCAACATCGGTGAACATCTTCATGTTGATCGTATCTTCTATACGACTCATGCTCGACCTTTCGGTCTTCCGTGTTCCGAGGCCATGTCTGTACATGCTAGGCTCGTCAAGTCAACCTAAGTGTTTTTGCTGTGTAAATCTGGCTTACACCCGTTGTATTCGAACGTTAGAATCTATCACACCCGATCATCACGTGGTGCTTTGAAACGACGAACCTTCGCAATGGTGCACAGTTAGGGGGAACACTTTTCTTGAAATTTTAGTGAGGGATCATCTTATTTAAGCTACCGTCGTTCTAAGCAAATAAGATGTCAAACATGATAAACATCACATGCAATCAAATAGTGACATGATATGGCCAATATCATTTTGCTCCTTTTGATCTCCATCTTCGGGGCTCCATGATCATCGTTGTCACCGGCATGACACCATGATCTCCATCATCGTGTCTTCTTGAAGTTGTCTCGTCATCTATTACTTCTACTACTATGGCTAACGCTTTAGCAATAAAGTAAAGTAATTACATGACATTTATGTTGACACGCAGGTCATAAATAAATTAAGACAACTCCTATGGCTCCTACCGGTTGTCATACTCATCGACATGCAAGTCGTGATTCCTATTACAAGAACATGATCAATCTCATACATCACATATATCATTCATCACATCCTTTCGGCCATATCACATCACACGGCATATGCTGCAAAAACAAGTTAGACGTCATCTAATTGTTGTTGCAAGTTTTTACGTGGCTGCTATAGGTTTATAGCAAGAACGTTTCTTACCTACACGAAAACCACAACGTGATATGCCAACTTCTATTTACCCTTCATAAGGACCCTTTTCATCGAATCCGGTCTGACTAAAGTGGGAGAGACAGACACCCGCTAGCCACCTTATGCAACTAGTGCATGTCAGTCGCTGGAACCAGTCTCACGTAAGAGTACGTGTAAGGTCAGTCCGGGCCGTTTCATCCCACGATGCCGCCAAATCAAGATAAGACTAGTAACGGCAAGCAAATTGACAATATCCACGCCCACAACTGCTTTGTGTTCTACTCATGCATAGAAACTACGCATAGACCTAGCTCATGATGCCACTGTTGGGGAACGTAGCAAAAATTCAAAATTTTCTACGCATCACCAAGATCAATCTATAGAGTAATCTAGCAACGAGGGGAAGGAGAGTGCATCTACATACCTTTGTAGATTGCTAAGCGGAAGCGTTCAAGTGGACGGGGTTGATGGAGTCGTACTCGTCGTGATCCAAATCACCGATGATCCTAGTGCCGAACGGACAGCACCTCCGTGTTCAACACACGTACAGCCCGGTGACGTCTCCTACGCCTTGATCCAGCAAGGGGAGAAGGAGAGGTTAGGGAAGACTCCATCCAGCAGCAGCACGACGGCGTGGTGGTGGTGGAGGAGCGCGGGACTCCAGGAGGGCTTCGCCAAGCACTACAAGAGACGAGGAGGAAGAGGGGTAGGGCTGCGCCAATAGGGAGATTGAATCGTGTGTTGGGCTGCCCCTTTGCTCAAGTATATATAGGGGGAGGGGAGCGGCTGCGCCCCCACCTAGGGTTCCCTCCCTAGGGGTGGCGGCAGCCCCCAGATCCCATCTGGGAGGCGGCCAAGGGGGAGAGAGAGGGGGGCGCACCTAGGGTGGGCCTTAGGGCCCATCTGCGCCTAGGGTTTGCCCCCTCTCCCCTTGAGGACGCCTTGGGCCTTGGTGGGAGGCGCCCCAGCCCACCTAGGGGCTGGTCCCTTCCCACTATTGGCCCATGTAAGCCTCCGGGGCTGGTGGCCCCACCTGGTGGACCCCCGGACCCCTCCGGTGGTCCCGGTACACTACCGGTGATGCCCGGAACAATTTCGGTGGCCAAAACCATACTTCCTATACATCAATCTTTACCTCCGGACCATTCCGGAACTCCTCATGATGTTCGGGATCTCATCCGGGACTCCGAACAACATTCGATAACCGCATACATACTTTCCCTATAACCCTAGCGTCATCGAACCTTAAGTGTGTAGACCCTGCGGGTTCGAGAGTCATGCCGACATGGCCGAGACAACTCTCCGGTCAATAACCAACAGCGGGATCTGGATACCCATGTTGGCTCCCACATGCTCCACGATGCTCTCATCGGATGAACCATGATGTCAAGGATTTAATCAATCCCGTATAGAATTCCCTTTGTCTAGCGGTACGATACTTGCCCGAGATTCGATCGTCGGTATCCCGATACCTTGTTCAATCTCGTTACCGACAAGTCTCTTTACTCGTTCCGTAACACATCATCCCGTGATCAACTCCTTGGTCACATTGCGCACATTATGATGATGTCCTACCGAGTGGGCCCAGAGATACCTCTCCGTTTACACGGAGTGACAAATCCCAGTCTCGATTCGTGCCAACCCAACAGACACTTTCGGAGATACCTGTAGTGTACCTTTATAGCCACCCAGTTATGTTGTGACGTTTGGCACACCCAAAGCACTCCTACGGTATCCGGGAGTTGCACAATCTCATGGTCTAAGGAAATGATACGTGACATTAGAAAAGCTTTAGCATACGAACTACACGATCTTTGTGATAGGCTTAGGATTGGGTCTTGTCCATGACATCATTCTCCTAATGATGTGATCCCGTTATCAACGACATCCAATGTCCATGGTCAGGAAACCGTAACCATCTATTGATCAACGAGCTAGTCAACTAGAGGCTTACTAGGGACATGGTGTTGTCTATGTATCCACACATGTATCTGAGTTTCCTATCAATACAATTATAGCATGGATAATAAACGATTATCATGAACAATGAAATATAATAATAATAACTAATTTATTATTGCCTCTAGGGCATATTTCCAACATGTCCGTTGGGCGAGGAGAGGAGGCGGATGGAAGTGGATCGCTATCCATATCCGACGAGCCCAAGGAACCGTCCGACGAGGATACATCGATACGGGCTCAGGGCAGACTGCACGATCATATTCGACGTTAGGAGGAGCAGTGCGATAAAAGTTTGCTATGAGTTACTCTGGTATCCTAATACTTATGACTTCGCCAGGGGCTTGGCCCTGAGTAACCACTCGTCTTCGCCATCGACGGCGATGGTGGAACAGTCCGGAAGGAGAGTCCTTCCCTTCTTGGACCCTTCGGCCTCCCCGGTTGGGGCGGCCTTCCTTTCCTTGTCTCCCCTAGCTGGAGGGGGAGAGTCTTCATCTTCCGCCTCCTCGTTTTCATGGGAGGAGTGCGTCTTGGAGTTATCGGATGATGAGTCCGATACCACCTGGCGCCGAGAACTCTTTCGGGTTCCCTTGGCCTTCTTCTTGGTCTTCTCTGGCACCTCGTAAGGAGCCGGAGTCCGCATCTCCGTCAGGGGAGCGTCCGCAGGGTCTTCGGGTAGTTAATCTGCCCCGATGTCTCCACCCAGTCCTATCAAAGGCATGGGAGCTCAGACCCCGCACATGGTTAAGCTATGGGAAATAAATACCCTACCAGATGTACAGAACTTACAGAATTCGCAGGGCGCTTCGCGCTTAGCCCGCGGTCCTCCGTAAGAGAAGGAAGGACCTCGGCGCCCTTGAACAGCACCTTCCAGACGTCCTTATGCGTCGTGTCGAAGAGCTCGCGTAGAGTCTGGTGCTGGGCCGGGTCGAACTCCCATAAGTTGAAAGCCCGTTGTTGACACGGGAGGATCCGGCGGAAGAGCATGACCTGGACTATGTTGACAAGCTTAAGTTTCTTGCTTATCATGTTCCGGATACACTTCTGGAGTTCGTCCAGCTCCACCGATGAACCCCAGGACAGGCCCTTCTCCTTCCAGAAAGTGAGCCGCGTGGGGATTCCAGATCAAAACTCGGGGGCCGCCACCCAGTTGGTGTCGCGTGGCTCGGTGATGTAGAACCACCCCGATTGCCACCCCTTTATGATCTCCATGAAGGAGCCCTCGAGCCATGTAACGTTGGGAATTTTGCCCACCATGGCTCCGCCGCATTCCGCTCGTTGGCCGCCTACTACCTTCGGCTTGATATTGAAGGTCTTCAGCCACAGGCCGAAGTGGGGCCGGATGCGGAGGAAATCCTCGCACACAACGATAAACGCTGAGATGTTGAGAATGAAATTCGGCGCCAGATCATGAAAGTCCAGCCCATAATAGAACATAAGGCCGCGGACGAATGGATGAAGGGGAAACCCCAGTCCGCGGACGAAGTGGGGGAGGAAAACCACCCTTTCGTGAGGTTCCGGGGTGGGGACGATCTGCCCCGCGGCTGGCAGCCGGTGCGCGATATCCGCGGCGAAGTATCCGGCCCCGCGCAGCTTTTTGATGTCTCTCTCCGTGACGGAGGAGACCATCCACTTGCCTCCCGCTCCGGACATGTTGGAGAGGATTGAGGAGAAGGATGTGGACTTGGGCGCTGGAGCTCGAGTGCGCAAGAATGGATGAGCAAGGAGGAAGAAGGCGTGGGCAGAAGAAGGTGAAACCTTATCCCTTTATAAGGGCGGACGAAAATATGCACCCCCGCCAGCCTGGTAAAACTCGCTTATCCTCCAAGCACCGTAATTGATGGAATGATTGGGTTACCCACGTCCGTATTGATGGGAATCCCGTAATAAGGGGACACGATCTCTGCTTCGACAAGACGTGCCAAGGAAACCGCCTCGCGAAACACACTAAGATAGGTTATGAAAAACGATTCGAATAAAGACCTGGCTGTGGTGTGATGCCACGCTACGGGGTACGTCAGCAGATCAGATTTGTGGAAATATTATTCTCTCTACGGTGGTATGTGGAACTTGTTTTGTAGAGTCGGACACGATCCTCGTGTTCAAAATCTTCTATGAAGTATTCGGACGAGGAACCCGCCTTGCAATGCCGAAGACAATCTGCGCGCCGAACTCATCATCATTGAAGCCTGGTTCAGGGGCTACTGAGGGAGTTAGGGGGTATCCGGACAGCCAGACTATATCCTTTGGCCAGACTGTTGGACTATGAAGATACAAGATTGAAGACTTCGTCCCACGTCCGGATGGGACTCTACTTGGCTTGGAAGGCAAGCTAGGCAATACGGATATGCATATCTCCTCCTTTGTAACCGACCTTGTGTAACCCTAGCCTCCTCCGGTGTCTATATAAACCGGAGGGTTTTAGTCCGTAGGACAACATACAATCATACCATAGGCTAGCTTCTAGGGTTTAGCCTCTCTGATCTCGTGGTAGATCAACTCTTGTACTACTCATATTATCAAGAATAATCAAGCAGGACGTAGGGTTTTACCTCCATCAAGAGGGCCCGAACCTGGGTAAAACATCATGTCCCTTGCCTCCTGTTACCATCCGCCTAGACGCACAGTTCGGGACCCCTACCCGAGATCCGCCGGTTTTGACACCGACAGGTACCAAGACGTAGGGTTGTTACTTCCTCCGCGAAGGGCCTGAACTCGTAAAACTCGTGTGTACAACTTCACCATAGCTAGGATCTTGCCTCCTCATACCTACCCCTATTCTACTGTCAGTCTTAGATCCACGACAGGTACAATTACCTCATCAAGTTCTACTTTCCTCCCACTCACTTCTTTTGAGAGAAACTCTTTTTCTAGAAAGTATCCATTCTTAGCAACGAATATCTTGCCTTCGGAACTATGATAGAAGGTGTACCCAATAGTCTCCTTTGGGTATCCTGTGAAGACACATTTCTCCGATTTGGATTCGAGCTTATCAGGTTGAAGTGTTTTTACATAAGCATCGCAGCCCCAAACTTTAAGAAACGACAACTTGGGTTTCGTGCCAAACCACAGTTCATATGGTGTCGTCTCAACGGATTTAGATGTTGCCCTATTTAACGTGAATGCAGCCGTCTCTAAAGCATAACCCCAAAACGATAGTGGTAAATCAGTAGGAGACATCATAGATCGCACCATATCTAATAAAGTGTGGTTACGACGTTCAGACACACCATTATGCTGTGGTGTTCCAGGTGGTGTGAGTTGCGAAACCATTCCACATTGTTTCAAATGAAGACCAAACTCATAACTCAAATATTCACCTCCACGATCAGATCGTAGAAACTTAATTTTCTTGTTACGATGATTTTCCACTTCACTCTGAAATTCTTTGGACTTTTCGAATATTTCAGACTTATGTTTCATCAAGTAGATATACCCATATCTGCTCAAATCATCTGTGAAGGTCGGAAAATAATGATACCCGCCACAAGCATCAACACTCATCGAACCGCATACATTAGTATGTATTATTTCCAATAAGTCTGTTGCTCGTTCCATTGTTCTGGAGAACGGAGTTTTAGTCATCTTGCCCATGAGCCATGGTTCACAAGCATCAAGTGATTCCAAAAGCCCATCAGCATGGAGTTTCTTCATGCGCGTTACACCAATATGACCTAAACGGCAGTGCCACAAATAAGTTGCACTACCATTATTAAACTTATATCTTTTGGCTTCAATACTATGAATATGTGTATCACTACTATCAAGATTCAACAAAAATAGACCACTCATGAAGGGTGCATGACCATAAAAGATATTACTCATATAAGTAGAACAACCATTATTCTCTGATTTAAATGAATAACCGTCTCGCATCAAACAAGATCCAGATATAATGTTCATGCTTAACGCTAGCACCAAATAACAATTATTCAGGTCTAAAACTAATCCCGAAGCTAGATGCAGAGGTAGCGTGCCGACTGCGATCACATCAACTTTCGAACCATTTCCCACGCGCATCATCACCTCGTCCTTAACCAATCTTTGCTTAATACGTAGCCCCTGTTTCAAGTTGCAAATATGAGCAACAGAACCAGTATCAAATACCCAGGCGCTAGTGCGAGCATTACTAAGGTACACATCAATAACATGTATATCAAATATACCTTTCACTTTGCCATCCTTCTTATCCGCCAAATACTTGGGGCAGTTCTGCTTCTAGTGACCAGTTCCTTTGCAGTAGAAACACTCAGTCTCAGGCTTAGATCCAGACTTGGGCTTCTTCACTTGAGCAGCAACTTGTTTGCCATTCTTCTTGAAGTTCTCCTTCTTCCCTTTGCCCTTCTTCTTGAAACTAGTGGTCTTGTTGACCATCAACACTTGATGCTCCTTCTTGATTTCTACCTCCGCAGCTTTTAGCATTGCAAAGAGCTCGAGAATTGTCTTATCCATCCCTTGCATATTATAGTTCATCACGAAGCTTTTGTAGCTTGGTGGCAGTGATTGAAGAACTCTGTCAATGACACTATCATCAGGAAGATTAACTCCCAGTTGAGTCAAGTGCTTGTGGTACCCAGACATTCTGAGTATATGTTCACTGACAGAACTATTGTCCTCCATCTTGGAGCTATAGAACTTATTGGAGACTTCATATCTCTCAATTCAGGCATTTTCTTGAAATATTAACTTCAACTCCTGGAACATCTCATATGCTCCATGACATTCAAAATGTCATTGAAGTCCCGATTCTAAGCCGTAAAGCATGGCACACTGAACTATCGAGTAGTCATCAGCTTTGCTCTGCCAGACTTTCATAACATCTGGTGTTGCTCTTGCAGCGGGCTTTGCACCTAGCGGTGCTTCCAGGACGTAATTCTTCTATGCAGCAATGAGGATAATCCTTAAGTTAGGGACCCAGTCCGTGTAGTTGCTACCATCATCTTTCAACATAGCTTTCTCTAGGAACACATTAAAATTCAAAGGAACAGTAGCATGGGCCATTAATCTACAACAACATAGACATGCAAAATACTATCAGGTACTAAGTTCATGATAAATTAAAGTTCAATTAATCATATTACTTAAGAACTCCCACTTAGATAGACATCCCTCTAGTCATCTAAATGATCACGTGATCCATATCAACTAAACCATGTCCTATCATCACGTGAGATGGAGAAGTTTTCAATGGTGAACATCACTATGTTGATCATATCTACTATATGATTCACGCTCGACCTTTCAGTCTCAGTGTTCCGAGGCCATATCTGCATATGCTAGGATCGTCAAGTTTAACCTGAGTATTCTGCTTGTGCAAAACTGGCTTGCACCCGTTGTATGTGAACGTAGAGCTTATCACACCCGATCATCACGTGGTGTCTCGGCACGACGAACTGTAGCAACGGTGCATACTCAGGGAGAACACTTGTACCTTGAAATTTAGTGAGAGATCATCTTATAATGCTACCGCCGTAGTAAGAAAAATAAGATGCATAAAATATAAATATCACATGCAATCAATATAAGTGATATGATATGGCCATCATCATCTTGTGCCTTTGATCTCCATCTCCAAAGCACCGTCATGATCACCATCGTTGCTGATAACTTTGTTACATATTTTATGCATCTCCAAAGCACCGCCATAAACATCACATGCCATCAATATAACTTCGTTTCATATATTGATTGCATGTGATGTTTATCCTTTATGCATCTTATTCTGCTTAGTACAGAGGTAGCATTATAAGATGATCCCTCACTAAATTTCAAGGTACAAGTGTTCTTCCTGAGTATGCATCGTTGCTACAGTTCGTCGTGCCGAGACACCATGTTATGATCGGTTGTGATAAGCTCTACGTTCACATACAACGGGTGCAAAGCCAGTTTTGCATGTGCAGAATACTCGGGTTAAACTTGACGAGCCTAGCATATTAAGATATGGCCTCGGAACACTGAGATCGAAAGGTCGGACGTGAATCATATAGTAGATATGATCAACATAGTGATGTTCACCATTGAAAACTACTCCATCTCACGTGATGATCGGACATGGTTTAGTTGATATGGAACACGTGATCATTTAGATGACTAGAGGGATGTCTATCTAAGTGGGAGTTCTTAAGTAATATGATTAATTGAACTTTAATTTATCATGAACTTAGTACCTGATAGTGTTCTCATGTCTAGGTTATTGTAGATCAATGGCACGTGCTACCGTTCCCTTAAATTTTAATGCGTTCCAAGAGAAAGCTAAGTTGAAAGATGATGGTAGCAATTACACGGACTGGGTCCATAACTAGAGGATTATCCTCATTGCTGCACAGAAGAATTACGTCCTGAAAGCACCGCTAGATGCAAGACCCGCTGCAGGAGCAACTCCAGATGTTATTAACGTCTGGCAGAGCAAAGCTGATGACTACTCGATAGTTAAGTGTGCCATGCTTTACGGCTTAGAATCAGGACTTCAAAGACGTTTTGAACGTCATGGAGCATATGAGATGTTCCAGGAGTTGAAGTTAATATTTCAAGCAAATGCTCGACTTGAGAGATATGAAGTCTCCAATAAGTTCTATAGCTGCAAAATGGAGGAGAATAGTTCTGTCAGTGAACATATACTCAGAATGTCTGGGTACCACAACCACTTGACTCAACTAGGAGTTAATCTTCCTAATGATAGTGTCATTGACAGAGTTTTTCAATCACTGCCACCAAGCTACAAAAGCTTTGTGATGAACTATAATATGCAAGGGATAGATAAGACAATTCCCGAGCTCTTCGCAATGCTAAAGGTTGCGAAGGTAGAAATCAAGAAGGAGCATCAGGTGTTGATGGTTAACAAGACCACTAGTTTCAAGAAAAAGGGCAAAGGGAAGAAGGGGAACTTCAAGAAGAATGGCAAGCAAGTTGCTTCTAAAGTGAGGAAGCCCAAGTTTGTAACTAAGCCTAAGACTGAGTGCTTCTACTGCAAAGGGACTGGTCACTGGAAGCGCAACTGCCCCAAGTATTTGGCGGATAAGAAGGATGGCAAAGTGAAAGGTATATTTGATATACATGTTATTGATGTGTACCTTACTAATGCTCGTAGTAGCACCTGGGTATTTGATACTGACTCTGTTGCTCATATTTGCAACTCGAAACATGGGCTACGGATTAAACAAAGATTGGCTAAGGACGAGGTGACGATGCGCATGGGAAATGGTTCCAAATTTGATGTGATCGCCGTCGGCACACTACCTCTACTTCTACCGTCGGGATTAGTTTTAGACCTAAATAATTGTTATTTGGCACCAGCGTTGAGCATGAACATTATATCTAGATCTTGTTTGATGCGACGGTTATTCATTTAAATCAGAGAATAGTGGTTGTTCTATTTATATGAGTAATATCTTTTATGGTCATGCACCCTTGATGAGTGGTCTATTTTCGTTGAATCTCGATTGTAGTGATACACATATTCATAATATTGAAGCCAAAAGATGCAAGGTTAATAATGATAGTGCAACTTATTTGTGGCACTTCCATTTAGGTCATATTGGTGTAAAGCGCATGAAGAAACTCCATGCTGATGGGCTTTTGGAATCACTTGATTATGAATCACTTGATGCTTGCAAACCATGCATCATGGGAAAGATGACTAAGACTCCGTTCTCCGGAACAATGGAGCGAGCAGCTGACTTATTGGAAATAATACATACGGATGTATGCGGTCCAATGAGTGTTGAGGCTCGCGGCGGGTATCGTTATTTTCTGACCTTCACAGATGATTTAAGCAGATATGGGTATATCTACTTGTTGAAACATAAGTCTGAAACATTTGAAAAGTTCAAAGAATTTCAGAGTGAAGTGGAAAATCATCATAACAAGAAAATAAAGTTTCTACGATCTGATCGTGGAGGTGAATATTTGAGTTATGAGTTTGGTCTTCATTTGAAACAATGTGGAATAGTTTCGCAACTCACGCCACCTGGAACACCACAGCGTAATGGTGTGTCCGAATGCCGTAACCGTAATTTATTAGATATGGTGCGATCTATGATGTCTCTTACTGATTTATCACTATCGTTTTGGGGTTATGCTTTAGAGACGGCTGCATTCATATTAAATAGGGCACCATCTAAATCCATTGAGACGACACCATATGAACTATGGTTTGGCAAGAAACCTAAGCTGTCGTTTCTTAAAGTTTGGGGCTGCGATGTTTATGTGAAAAAGCTTCAACCTGATAAGCTCGAACCCAAATCGAAGAAATGTGTCTTCATAGGATACCCAAAGGAGACTGTTGGGTACACCTTCTATCACAGATCCAAAGGCAAGATATTCGTTGCTAAGAATGGATCCTTTCTAGAGAAGGAGTTTCTCTCGAAAGAAGTGAGTGGGAGGAAAGTAGAACTTGATGAGGTAATTGTACGTTCTCCCGAATTGGATTCATCACAGAAATTAGTTCCAGTGATTCCTACACCAACTAGTGGGGAAGCTAATGATGATGATCATGAAACTTCAGATCAAGTTACTACCGAACCTCGTAGGTCAACCAGAGTATGATCCGCACCAGAGTGGTACGGTAATCTTGTTCTGGAGGTCATGTTACTTGACCATGACGAACCTACGAACTATGAGGAAGCGATGATGAGCCTAGATTCCGCGAAATGGCTTGAGGCCATGAAATCTGAGATGGGATCCATGTATGAGAACAAAGTGTGGACTTTGGTTGACTTGCTCAATGATCGACAATCCATAGAGAATAAATGGATCTTCAAGAAGAAGACTGACGCTGACGGTAATATTACTGTCTACAAAGCTCGACTTGATGCGAAAGGTTTTCGACAAGTTCAAGGAATTAACTACGATAAGACCTTCTCACCCATAGCGATGCTTAATTCTGTCTGAATCATGTTAGCAATTGTCGCATTTTATGATTATGAAATTTGGCAAATTGATGTCAAAATTGTATTCCTTAATGGATATCTTAAAGAAGAGTTGTATATGATGCAACCAGAAGGTTTTGTCGATCCAAAAGGTGCTAACAAAGTGTGCAAGCTCCAGCTATCCATTTATGGACTGGTGCAAGCCTCTCGGAGTTGGAATATACACTTTGATAGTGTGATCAAAGCATATGGTTTTATACAGACTTTTGGAGAAGGCTGTATTTACAAGAAAGTGAGTGGGAGCTCTGTAGCATTTCTAATATTATATGTGGATGACATATTGTTGATTGGAAATAATATAGAATTTCTGGATAGCATAAAAGGATACTTGAATAAGAATTTTTCAATGAAAGACCTCGGTGAAGCTGCTTATATATTGGGCATCAAGATCTATAGAGATAGATCAAGATGCTTAATTGGACTTTCACAAAGCACATACCTTGATAAAGTTTTGAAGAAATTCAAAATGGATCAGTCAAAGAAAGGGTTCTTACCTATGTTACAAGGTGTGAAGTTGAGTGAGACTCAATGCCCGACCACTTCAGAAGATAGAGAGAAAATGAAAGTCATTCCCTATGCCTCAGCCATAGGTTCTATCATGTATGCAATGTTGTGTACCAGACCTGATGTGTGCCTTGCTATAAGTTTAGCAGGGAGGTACCAAAGTAATCCAGGAGTGGATCACTGGACGGCGGTCAAGAACATCCTGAAATACCTGAAAAGGACTAAGGATATGTTTCTCATTTATGGAGGTGACAAAGAGCTCGTTGTAAATGGTTATGTCGATGCAAGCTTTGACACTGATCGGATGACTCTAAGTCACAAACCGGATACGTATTTATATTGAATGGTGGAGCTGTCAGTTGGTGCAGTTCCAAGCAGAGCGTCGTGGCGGGATCTACGTGTGAAGCGGAGTACATAGCTGCTTCGGAAGCAGCAAATGAAGGAGTCTGGATGAAGGAGTTCATATCCGATCTAGGTGTAATACCTAGTCCATCGGGTCCAATGAAAATCTTTTGAACAATACTGGAGCAATTGCCTTGGCGAAGGAATCCAGATTTAACAAGAGAACCAAACACATCAAGAGACGCTTCAATTCAATCTGCGATCAAGTCAAGGAGGGAGAAATAGAGATTTGCAAGATACATACGGATCTGAATGTTGCAGACCCATTGACTAAGCCTCTCTCACGAGCAAAACATGATCAGCACCAAGACTCCATGTGTGTTAGAATCATTACTATCTAATCTAGATTATTGACTCTAGTGCAAGTGGGAGACTGAAGGAAATATGCCCTAGAGGCAATAATAAAGTTGTTGTCTATATTTCCTTATATCATGATAAATGTTTATTATTCATGCTAGAATTGTATTAACTGGAAACTTGGTACATGTGTGAATACATAGACAAACAGAGTGTCCCTAGTATGCCCCTACTTGACTAGCTCATTAATCAAAGATGGTTAAGTTTCCTGACCATAGACATGTGTTGTCATTTGATGAACGGGATCACATCATTAGAGAATGATGTGATGGACAAGACCCATCCGTTAGCTTAGCATAATGATCGTTTAGTTTTATTGCTATTGCTTTCTTCATGACTTATACATGTTCCTCTGACTATAAGATTATGCAACTCCCGAATACTGGAGGAACACATTGTGTGCTATCAAACGTCACAACGTAACTAGGTGATTATAAAGATGCTCTACAGGTGTCTCTGATGGTGTTTGTTGAGTTGGCGTAGATCGAGATTAGGATTTGTCACTCCATGTATCGAAGAGATATCTCTGGGCCCACTCGGCAATGCATATCACTATGAGCCTTGCAAGCAATGTGACTAATGAGTTAGTTACGGGATGATGCATTACGGAACGAGTAAAGAGACTTGCCAGTAACGAGATTGAACTAGGTATGATGATACCACGATCGAATTTCGGGCAAGTAACATACCGATGAGAAAGGGAATAACGTATGTTGTTATGCGGTTTAACCGATAAAGATCTTCGTAGAATATGTAGGAGCCAATATGAGCATCCAGGTTCCACTATTGGTTATTGACCAGAGATGTGTCTTGGTCATGTCTACATAGTTCTCAAACCCATGGGGTCCACACGCTTAACGTTCGATGACGATTTGTATTATGAGTTATGTGATTTGATGACCGAAGTTTGTTCAGAGTCCCGGATGAAATCACGGACATGACGAGGAGTCTCGAAATGATCAAGAGGTAAAGATTCATATATTGAAAGGTTGCATTTGAATATCGGAATGGTTCCGAGTGGTTCGGGCATTTTTTCAGAGTACCGAGAGGTTACTGAAACCCCCCGAGAGAAGTATTGGGCCTTATTGGAGGAGAGGAGAAAGGCCACGTGAGAGGGGCGCCCCCCCCCCTCCCCTTGCCCAAACCGAATTGGACTAGGGTAGGGGGCCGGCCCCCCTCTTTCCTTCTTCCTCTCTCTCCCTTCCCCTTTTCCCTCTCCGATGGAAGGAAGGAGGGGGGGACTAGGAGTCCAAGTAGGACTTAGTCATGGGTAGGGCATGGACATAGTTCTGTACCCATGGCCATGCCCGAACCCGACCCGATATTGTGACATCTGGAGCAGTATCATCTGATGCTCTCCCACACCACACTATCATGCCTTACCCCCATTGTAATTTCCTTTAATCTAAACAAGAAAAGCAAAGCAAATTTCCATCCGTACATAATTTACTCAGCCCCATTCCATTCTCCTCGTTAAACGATCCGTCGAATCATCTCCCCTTCCCATTTCTCATTAAATATTCACCCTTTCATCTCCTTGAGTTTACTCCTAACGCAGAAGTGCAGAACACAATGCGGCGGCGCGACAGTACAAGCTGCGACCTACACCCTTCTTTTTGATTTATAGAGCTCAAATCTAAAATTTCATCAAGCAAGGCATTTTATGAGTGGAGGAATGTATCTCGTACTTTAAAAAACTACTCAAATTAAACTTATGCATTAATTTGGATTAATTGCAGTGCATGCGTGCTTGACCATTGGATGAGTAGGAACATTACATGCATTGGTGTGTTTCTTTTCAATTCTTGCATGTAAAGATTTAATGCACCTCGGAAACTTAAAATGAGATGAAGATGAGCCCTTTAAATTAGAAAAACAAAAAAGTTGAGATAAGCCCTATAAACCGAAAAAGAGGGAATAGGAAGCACAGCACGGCGATGCGGCATGCCGGACCAGAAGAAAGGCCTCATGAGTAAACGATACGGGGAGGCCAACAGTCAGGATGGCAATTTTATCCATTGACATGAATACCTGTGGATATCCTATCCGAATGGACAGAGTTTGGATACGTTTTTGTGTCCATGGACAATGTCCAAACCCGACCCGAGCCGGCAGAGACCAGGGCGAGGAGCAGGACCACGCGGAGTAGTCTACGGCTGCGCCAACATCCTGCGTTGGGGTAATCTTCTTCTTCCTGTTACTAATGTTCATCTATTTTTTGTACATGGAGATGCTTGTTCGTCCAAAGAATTCATGGAATTTGTTAGCTGCTGACCCTCTATCTCTCGTTAGCTTCTTCTCCTCTATATCCGAGCACATGCTTGGAGCAGCAATTCAGCGATGCATCTCTCTCTCTCTCTCTCTCTCTCTCTCTGGTTTTCACTAGTGTAGGAGCCCATGCATTATACGTACACGTTTGACCATAAGAATTCCAAACATATGCTCTTTTGTGGCTTTATGCAAAGTATCTCCTGGAATTTATTATTGGCATATCGACATGTTTCATTACTTAGTTCCATGTTTGGTCAAACTATGGTTAATTAGTTACTAGTTATCTATAGCTATAAGACTGCAATTTAGGGACCAAAGCTCTTTGAAGTTTGTATATATTGTTCACCTGAGCTGATGCTGTAGACTATTTTTTGCATGGTGCGGTAAAGAAACTGATTTGTTATGTATTATTATGTCAGGTCAATGTCTTCTCAAGATGGAGCACAAGGCTACGGTGTGGCTGTGCTTGGAAATGTTAATCCAGCAAACCCCTACATGGCTATGTGTTCTCATGCTATGTTATTTTTTGAGAATTTGAGGGCCTTTTGGTATTGTGCTAAGCCTACTTGTGAGAAACCTATAACGGGAACTGATGTGTTGTGCACATCCGCTTATTTGATATTGTCTGAATTGCTAATCTAAGAATCGATACACGTTTTTGTTGTTTCTTGAGGTATTTTGTACAAGTCTTGAGAGCATCTGATGGATATCCATATCCGTTGGATATTCATCAGGTTTAGACATGGACATAATTTTTTACCCGTGTTTTTTTTGTGAGTGGACAAAAGATGTCTTCATGGACATGGATATTGTTAGAATAATCCGAGGCACTCCGTCGATCTATCGAGAACCAAGCAATCACATAAGCACGATACCGAGATTTGTTAACGAGGTTCATCATCATGTTTACATCTCCGGGGCCTGACTACGGGCGCTCCTCCCCGTGACACCGTCACAATACCGCACTCCGGCCGCCCGGGCACCGGCACACGCCGCCGGCTCCCCCGCGTGCCCGTGCTATTATGTTGGCATAGGTTACATCGTGTGTCTAGCCCCGATATATATGAGAAGCCGAGGATACAAGTGTCCTACTAGGACACGACTCCATATCCTATCTAAACACAATACTAATCAGAGTCCAACTATAACCTACCTTGTACACAATATTCGACACAACTCTAACAAACTCCACCTTGACGAATATTCTCCACCACCTTGAATTCGTCCGTGCATCGAACCTCCATGTACATTAGACTTGAGATACGCCATGAGCACCGCTGCTACTCCCAGACTCCATGTGACTCCACCTGCAACTGTAGTTCCTTCTCGTCTTCTTCACAGTCAACACTCAAGCAAAATTAAGTTCCTCATTACTCTACCTTGTGCTTCCAACTTCCGGAGAATTCGTTCAATGCCATCACACACCGACCACTGTCTACATGAAAATGAACAACTCACATATTGGATGCCACATATAACAGTTACCTGAACTCAACGTCACCGCTCTTTCTTGACCGTCTGTCTGAAACTTGAAGGAATTTCACCGTTGCTTGTAGTCATCCCGAATCAAATTCGCAGTTGTCTCACCCTTTTCTCCCGGATAGTCTCTGACATGTCCCATAGCTATAGCACTCCGCCTCCTTCTGCCCTGTCATCCGCACTTTGCCATATGCACTGAACACAACAGAATATATGGCCATGTATTCTCTCAGCTTTTGATAATTTTAAACTCTCCGCCACTTTCTCAGATTCTCCATGGTCAACTCCTGTCCATCTTCCGGCACCGATAGACCCAGTCACCAACTTGAATCCGGTACTCGTCAACACTGCTTCAACACCCCTGCACAATTTGTCTGGCCACATGTCTGACCACCAGTGCCTTGGCATGTCGCTGTGTCCCGTGCTTACTGCACGCCTCGCCGCTATCACCGCGTCGAGCCTCTGCTGTCCTGGTCGAGTCTCCCGAGTAGCTAGCCCCCACTGCCTCAACCCCCACTGCACAGAACCATCGATCATCACCGACCGATGCCGAGTATCACGTCTCCATTAGACCGCTGGGCCCCAGTCCAATCCGCATGTCTCTCGCTATCCCGCTGAAATAGGCTTCGACTCTCCGTTAACTTATGTCGTAGCCCCTCCATCAGCTCAGAGTGAAGTCACCCATCAGACTCCAACTCCACCTTCAACATGACTCCATGGTGGTTGTACATGCCACCCCCTGCGCCCTGTCGACTCCAAGCTCTCATGTGCACCGTCTTGAATCAACCCCGCGCCATAGTCTGTCGAAGCCGCACAAGCCCTCAGGCCCGCACCACGTGTTTCCACGCCCCAGAAGTCGGCCATCATCAGCATGACACTCCTATGTCATCGTCGCTGAAATCACCACCTTCTTCTGCTTTGACCAACATCCACGTCGGTCCGCCAGACTGTCCAGGCCGTCTGCCTTATATGTCTGACCCTAGCCGAACTCGTCCGACTGCAATCATGCTTCGTGTTCGCCCTGCACATCTCCATGCCTTGCCTAACGCCCTGTGTATGCATGATCTTGCCACGACGGGCTCCAGACTCCTGCTTCGAGCCTTATACGCGCGTCGCCTTTCACCGCAGATCCATCTTGATTGACTTGGCATCTCGCTACACCATCAAGCATACCCGTTGTTTTAACAGACTATTTACCCACAAATGCCATTATCCAAAGTTCTCTGTTTTGTCAATATTGACAATATCCCAACTTCATGGTCACCTGATGTAAAAATATCATCTGCATCCCGTTGCAACACTTGATTACATGTAGCTGATCGAACCAGGCAATCTCCACCTGAACCTGCGACTCCGCGTCTTTATTCATTGCAGCGTACAAACACTGTCATCCCGTACATAATCTGTATATGTACCAAGCAAAGAGAGCCAATAAAGAAATCCCACTAGTAGCCTTTCCATATGCACACGATGGTAGAGATCCACTCCACCACTTTTCCATGTCTACTTGTAGCTTCTAGGCTGATTTGCCTTCCTCTCCTAGTCTCCTTGCTCAGGATAGACAGCACCACGTCCAACGCGTATCCATGAATCCAGACGCTTCCCTTTTTTTAGCCAACAAAATCTCGTACGTAACTTCAGCGCCTCAACCTTGGATCGTCTGCGTCTGTGGCTCTTACGCGCAGCCACCACGTCCCGGACTGCCCACCAGCGCCCAAACACTTGGACAACACGCCACGCTGGGCTTTCCAGCCTGATCTGGTCCACCGGCCCGCACTGGGCTGCAGCCACACGCGCGCTCGAGCACACCGGCAGAGCATCCGACCCCGAGCGGTTTTCGTCCACGCGTCGCAGTCCCGGCTGTCCACGTTACGCCGCCACCACGAAACAGATTCGATCTCGCCGAGCGCTACCGCTGCTTGTTTCCGATTGCTTCCAGTCTCGCCGACCTGATTTACGATCCCGTCGTCCCTTCTACTAGCTTCCGGCCTTCGATCTCTGTGAAATCTCACATATCGCAGGACATACCAACGGAATAGACCCGATCTCATCTTTCAGCGACATCACCTCATGATCAACAGAACCACGATCATAAATCGAACCTTGCTCATCATACCATTTGTTAGAATAAATCCGAGGCACTCCGTCGATCTACTGAAGCAATCACACAAGCACGACATCGAGATTTGTTAACGAGGTTCACCATCATGGTTACATCCCCCGGGCCTGACTACGGGCGCTCTTTCCCATGACACCGTCACAATACCGCACCCCGACCGCCCGGCCGCCGGCTCCCCCGCGTGCCCGTGCTATTATGTCGGCATAGGTTACATCGTGTGTCTAGCCCCGATATATATGAGAGGCCGAGGATACAAGTGTCCTACTAGGACACGACTCCATATCCTATCTAAACACAATACTAATCAGAGTCCAAATGTAATATACCCTGTACACAATTCGACACAACTCTAACAGATATGGATTCAACATTGTTCAACCCGAGCCGAACCCGATCCATTGTCATCCTTAACTCCTCCCTTATGGCGCGCCACCCTAGGCCGGCCAACTCCTCCCCCCCCCCCCCTCCCCGTTATATACGGAGGCGGGGGGCACCCCAAAGGCACAACAGACATCTTTTAGCCGTGTGCGGTGCCCTCCTCCACAGTTTAGCACCTCGATTATATCGTCATAGTGCTTATCCAAAGCCCCGCGTCGGTAACTTCATCATCATCGTCGCCACGCCGTCGTGCTGACGGAACTCTCCCTCGTCCTCAACTGGATCAAGAGCTCGAGGGACGTCATCGTGCTGAACGTGTGCTGAACACGGAGGTGCCGTACGTTCGGTGCTAGGATCGGTTGGATCGTGAAGACGTTCGACTACATCAACCACGTTACTAAACGCCTCCGCTTTCGGTCTACGAGAGTACGTAGACACACTCTCCCCTCTCGTTGTTATGCATCTCCTAGGTAGATCTTGCGTGATTGTAGGAATTTTTTTGAAATACTGCATTCCCCAACAGAACATCCAATGCTTTTGGTAGTAGTTGCATTCAAATGCAAATTTAAGTGTATGATTGAATTGCTATTGATCTAGATAAAATGGTCAAAGGGAAGAGCCCGGGCAAGGGCAGACATTTGGTGACTCCGTTTGGATGGCCTCCAACCCTCTGGCCATCCGTGAACATGTATGGATGTGTTCACGAATATTTGATGGTCTGTGTTGAAGATATCCTATGACAACACTAATGGTGTGCTTTACAATGTTGCACACCATTAGTAACTTCTCTCGGGCCTGTTGTTGGGGCCCACTTACTACTAGCGTGGACTACGAGCCTACGTGCCACTAGTCAAGTTTGTATCAGTGGTGTTTCTATTTGTGCGCATGCCATTTGATAAAAAAATTGGCAACAATTTATTCGAGTGGTTGCGTTTAAAAGATTTCCACCGTCTAAGCCTGGTCATAGTGAGAAGCATATGACACTAGTCTATGTTACTACTACATCCGTCCTGGTTATTGGTCCCCTTTGTATTTTGTGCCAAATTTTTACCTTATATTTAAATAACAAAATGTTAATGCATGTCACAAAAATAGCATCAGTGACAACTATGTACAAATACGAATCCAAGGATATAATTTTTTATCACATGCATTCATATTTTGTTAGTTAAATGTATGGTCAAAAAATTTCACGGAAAACAAAAGGGACCAATAAACCAGAACGGAGGTAGTACCTTCATAGTGCAAAATGTCATAGAAGTAGTATCATATATAGTTGCATTTATTAGCTTGTAGACTCAATTTTTCTTGTGAAGCTCTATGTGAAGGTAACATAATATGTTACTCCAAACACCCCTCTCCTCATTAACTAGCTGCCACATAAGGCTAGTCACACTGGAGAGTTAGTTACACTAGTAATATACATTTTACCCTACGCTATGTTACTACCTCCATAGTGGGTAGTAACATATGTGTAGTGTCATGCAAAGCTCCATTTATTAGGTTATATACTCATTTTGTCTTGGTACGTGTGATGTTACTAATAGAATGAGAAATTAGTTAAGTTACTCAATTTACAACTCTCGTCACTAACTAATTGTTACATAGGCAAATTTGCTAAGTTGGACCCGATGTTACTCTTGAAGTTACTCCCACTTAGGCTAGTCTAAGCAAACTTATCTTGGGATGTGCTATGTTAATCACTAGTTAAGTTACTCTCACTATGATTAGCATGATATAACGCCTTAAGACTGGCCATAATGAGAGTAACGTAGCTAGTAACATAATGCACCCCAAGGCAAATTTCACTACTAGGGAAAACCTTATACACAGAATCTTACCAGTAGCGCGGGACAAAAACAAGCGCTACTACTACTTACCACTAGCGTGTGGCAGAGAAACGCGTTGCAGCTACGTTTATAGCAGTAGCGCGTCTCAGGGAAGAAGCGCTACAACTACAATTCCCCTACTATTCTCGCCAGGCTACCATTAGTAGTAGCGAGCTTAAGCAAAGCGCGCTGCTGCTAAGCTTGTTGTAGTAGCGTGTTTCGCATAAAAAGTGCTACTGCTAATGAAAGGAAAATAAAATGTAAAACATATAGAAAAGTAAATGAAAATGAAAGAAATAGAAAAGGGGAAGGAAAAAAAGAAAATGTGAAGGAAAACAAATGAAAAAGGGAAATAAAGGAGAAAGGAGTAGCATCAGCGTGTTTTCAGGACAAGCGCTATAGCTAACTTAGCAGTAGCGCGTCATGTCATCCAGCGCTATAGCTAAGTTAGCTATAGCTAATGTAGCAGTAGCGCTTTTCCTGGAACGCAGTACTGCTACTTTTGACTTACCCGCGTGCTCCTTATTCCTCACGGCCACTTCCCCCAAATCGAACTCATCTGCTCTCGCCGCCGTCGTCGCCATCGGCCGCCACGCGCTCTCCTGTCGCCCTCCGCACTGTGACGCCCCCGATTCAATCATACACTAATCATACACGCAAACGTGTACGATCAAGATCAGGGACTCACGGGAAGATATCACAACACAACTCTACAAATAAAATAAGTCATACAAGCATCATATTACAAGTCAGGGGCCTCGAGGGCTCGAATACAAGAGCTCGATCATAGACGAGTCAGCGGAAGCAACAATATCTGAGTACAGACATAAGTTAAACAAGTCTGCCTTAAGAAGGCTAGCACAAACTAGGATACAGATCGAAAAAGGCGCAGGCCTCCTGCCTGGGATCCTCCTAAACTACTCCTGATCGTCGTCAGCGGGCTGCACGTAGTAGTAGGCTCCTCTCGAGTAGTAGTAGTCGTCATCGACAGTGGCGTCTGGCTCCTGGACTCCATCGTCTGGTCGCAGCAATCGGGTATAGGAAGGGGGAAAAGGGGAGCAAAGCAACCATGAGTACTCATCCAAAGTACTCGCAAGCAAGGAGCTACACTACATATGTATGCATTGGTATCAAAAGGAATAAGGCTATCATATATGGACTGAACTGCAGAATGCCGGAATAAGAGGGGGATAGCTAGTCCTGTCGAAGACTACGCTTCTGGTAACCTCCATCTTGCAGCAGGAGAAGAGAGTAGATGGTAAGTTCACCAAGTAGCATCGTGTAGCATAATCCTAACCGATGATCCTCCCCTCGTCGCCCTGTGAGAGAGCGATCACCGGTTGTATCTGGCACTTGGAAGGGTGAGTTTTATTGAGTATCCGATTCTAGTTGTCATAAGGTCAAGGTACAACTCCAAGTCGTCCTGTTACCGAAGATCACGGCTATTCGAATAGATTAACTTCCCTGCAGGGGTGCACCACATAACCCAACACGCTCGATCCCATTTGGCTGGACACACTTTCCTAGGTCATGCCCGGCCTCGGAAGATCAACACGCCGCAGCCCTACCTAGGCACAACAGAGAGGTCAGCACGCCGGTCTAAATCCTATGGCGCAGGGGTCTGGGCCCATCACCCATTGCACACCTGCATGTTGCGAACGCGGCCGGAAGCAGACCTAGCCTAGCAGGCGTTCCAGTCCAATCCGGCGCGCGCCGCTCAGTCGCTGATACCACGACGTCGAGTGCCCATAAATGTCCCCGCGTAGATGGTTAGTGCGTATAGGCCAGTAGCCAGACTCGGATCAAATACCAAGATCTCGTTGAATGTGTTATCTTGAAATAACCGCGAACGCCGACCAGGGCCAGGCCCACCTCTCTCCTAGGTGGTCTCAACCTACCCTGTCGCTTCGCCACAAAGATCCACTCAGAGGGCCGTCGGGACAAACGTCCTTTCGGACCCAATCCGTGAATCACTCGCCGGTACTCCTATGAGCCGACCCGTCTTTAGTCACCACAAGTATATTAAGTATAGATATATACCCGCGATCAACTCCCGAGTGATCACGGCCCGATAGTATAGCATGGCAGACGGACAAGAATGTATGGCCATTGATGGTAAACTACCATCCTATACTAAGCATTAGGATTGCAGGTAAGGTATCAACAGTTGTAGAAACAATGACAGGCTATGCATCAGAATAGGATTAACGGAAAGCAGTAACAGGCTACACTACTCTAATGCAAGCAGTATAGAGGAGAGTAGGCGATATCTGGTGATCAAGGGGGGGCTTGCCTGGCTGCTCTGGCAAGAGAGAGGGGTCGTCAACACCGTAGTCGTACTGGGTAGCAGCGGCGTCGGTCTCGGTGTCTAGCGAGAGAAGAGGGGGAAGAAACAATAAATATAATGCAAACTAGTGCATGACGATGCATGACATGACAAATCTGTTGGTTTCGTAGTAATTTCAAAAAAATTCCTACGCACACGCAAGATCATGGTGATGCATAGCAACAAGAGGGGGAGAGTGTGATCTACGTACCCTTGTAGATCGACAACGGAAGCGTTTGGTTGATGTAGTCGTACATCTCCATGGCCCGACCGATCAAGCACCGAAACTACGGCACCTCCTAGTTCTAGCACACGTTCAGCTCGATGACGATCGCCGGGCTCCGATCCAGCAAAGCGTCGGGGAGGAGTTCCGACAGCACGATGGCGTGGTGACAATCTTGATGTTCTACCGTCGCAGGGCTTCGCCTAAGCACCGCTACAATATGACCGAGGTGGAATATGGTGGAGGGGGCACCGCACACGGCTAAGGAACGATCATGAAGATCAACTTGTGTGTCTAGGGGTGCCCCCTTGCCCCCGTATATAAAGGAGCAAGGGAAGGAGGCCAGCCGACCCCTATAGGCGCGCCAGGAGGAGTCCTCCTCCTAGTAGGAGTAGGACTCCTACTAGGAGGGGGAAAGAAGTGGGGAGGGAGAGGGAAAGGGGGGCGCCGCCCCCCCTCTCCTAGTCCAATTCGGACCAGGGGGGAGGAGGCGCGCGGCCCACCTCTGGCAGCCCCTCTCTCTCTCCACTAAGGCCCATATGGCCCACTACTTCTCCCGGGGGGTTCCGGTAACCCTCCGGCTCTCCGGTTTTCTCCGAAATCACCCGGAACACTTCCGGTGTCCGAATATAGCCGTCCAATATATCAATCTTTATGTCTCGACCATTTCGAGACTCCTCGTCATGTCCGTGATCACATCCGGGACTCCGAACTAACTTCGGTACATCAAAACTCATAATATAACTGTCATCGAAACCTTAAGCATGCGGACCCTACGGGTTTGAGAACAATGTAGACATGACCGAGACACGTCTCTGGTCAATAACCAATAGCGGAACCTGGATGCTCATATTGGCTCCTACATATTCTACGAAGATCTTTATCGGTCAGACCGCATAACAACATACGTTGTTCCCTTTGTCATCGGTATGTTACTTGCCCGAGATTCGATCGTCGGTATCTCAATACCTAGTTCAATCTCGTTACCGGCAAGTCTCTTTACTCGTTCCGTAATACATCATCTCATAACTAACTCATTAGTTGCAATGCTTGCAAGGCTTATGTGATGTGCATTACCGAGAGGGCCCAGAGATACCTCTCCGACAATCGGAGTGACAAATCCTAATCTTGAAATACGCCAACCCAACATGCACCTTTGGAGACACCTGTAGAGCACATTTATAATCACCCATTTACGTTGTGACGTTTGGTAGCACACAAAGTGTTCCTCCGGCAAACGGGAGTTGCATAATCTCATAGTCATAGGAACATGTATAAGTCATGAAGAAAGCAATAGCAACATACTAAATGATCGGGTGCTAAGCTAATGGAATGGGTCATGTCAATCAGATCATTCACCTAATGATGTGATCCCGTTAATCAAATAACAACTCTTTGTTCATGGTTAGGAAACATAACCATCTTTGATTAATGAGCTAGTCAAGTAGAGGCATACTAGTGACACTCTGTTTGTCTATGTATTCACACATGTATTATGTTTCCGATTAATACAATTCTACCATGAATAATAAACATTTATCATGATATAAGGAAATAAATAATAACTTTATTATTGCCTCTAGGGCATATTTCCTTCAAAATCGTGATGCTAGGTGTGCCCTAACGCGGTACGAGGTGGTACCGGTGAAGGGGGAAACATTCGGGAAAGTATTCCCGGTGTTTCGTGTTTTCGGACAAAGGAGCCGGAGGGGGAAAGTTGTGTGTTCGCTATGCTAGGGATGTGTGGCGGACGAACGGGCTGCGTATCCGGATTCGTCTCGTCATTCTGAGCAACTTTCATGTTCAAAATATTTTCATCCGAGTTACGGTTTATTTTATATGATTTTTCAAAGATTTAAACAAATTCTGGAATTTCTGGATTTAATGTAATTCGAAATAATAAAAAGACAAACTGCTATGGGTACACAAGAGTGTACCCAACAATGTGTGTATACGTATGGCATGTGGGGCCAGGGGCTGGGTTGACCCAGTCAATAATTTGACTAGTCCAAAGTGAATAGTGTATTTGGGTCCCAATTGTCATTGGCTAGGTTAACTAATCATGATTAATTTAGTTAACTAAGTGATTAGGTTAATTAATTAGAAGTAATTAAGTTAATTAATTGATATATATTTTTATAGTTATTATTATTATTATTTTAAAACATTTTCTTTTTAATCCATTTTCGTTCTCAGGGGTGTGGGCCCCGTTTGTCATTGGCCCAGAGGTAGCCTTAGCGGGCGCGCGGGCTACGGGCGTCGCCCGTGCAGGCGCTGCGGGGCGGCTTGCGAGGAGCTGGCACACGGCTTGGCGCCGGTGGCCGTGGCCGCAGCCGGAGCGCGAGGGGGTGGGCTCGCCGGGATCTGCCGGCAGGGGGCGCCGGTCGGAGAGGCGCGCGTGGGAGGATGCGGTGGGAGCGCATGCAAGGCGTGGTGCAGCGACGAGGGGGAAGCAAGGCGTCGGTCGAAGTGCAGGTGGGGCGCGGGTCGAATGGGGCGAGCGTGACGGCCTCGCGGGCGGCGCGCAGCGATGCGGCGCGGTGGCGAGGCAGAGGCGGAGGTGGGCGCAGGCAGCGCGCGGGCCGCAGCAGCAGCGGACAGAGCACCGCCGGCGCACACACTGGGTGTAACGCCCCGGACACACCCGCCGGTGGTCGTTACTCCTGGCGGGATCTAGACTGGCCCCATAGATCAATACTAGTCTTTTCTGCGCACTTTGTGCTCACTCATGCGCACCCGGGAGCAACTTCCCGGTCGGTCACCCGTCCTGACACTACTCCAAGCTGAGCACACTTAACTTTGGAGTTCTGTCTGAATGGGCTCCCGGAAAAGAAGGAATTCCTTATTGATATGAGCAGTCTACCATCCCTAATAAGCCAGGCTATCACATACACCCCCACTCAGAGGAACCGACGTCCTCGTCGGGCCACAGGAACGTTCCCTCTTGGCACAAACGTCTGTGCTTCCAGTCTGGTACATGTGCCATGTCGGGTGCCACGACGGGTCACAAACGTCATGAACAACATGACCACGCACCTGTCCGCAACCATCCGTGTAACCGCGAGGGTCGGCTCTGATACCAACTTGTAACGCCCCCGACACACCCGCCGGTGGTCGTTACTCCTGGCGGGATCTAGACTGGCCCCACAGATCAATACTAGTCTTTTCTGCGCACTTTGTCCTCACTCATGCGCACCCGGGAGCAACTTCCCGGTCGGTCACCCGTCCTGACACTACTCCAAGCTGAGCACACTTAACTTTGGAGTTTTGTCCGAATGGGATCCCGGAAAAGAAGGAATTCCTTATTGATATGAGTAGTCTACCATCCCTAATAAGCCAGGCTATCACACTGGGTGCGGCCGGTGCGCGGGTCAGGTGGCAACGGCGAACGGCGGACGAGGTCGTGGCACACGGGGTAGAGAGGGAGGAGGAGGGCACGGCCCTCACCGGCGTTGGAGAGCAGAGGTGGCGGCGAGGCTCGATAGACGGCGGTGGTGTAGCGCACAGCGACGACGCCGATGTCCAGGGGCGGCGGGGACCTTGGGCGACGTTGGACGGCGACGGGCGAGTGCAAGGCGTCAGGGGCGACGAGCGCGTTGAGCGCTCTATCCAGATCGTGGGGGGAGTGGGGAACAACGTGCGGGTGGGTTAGGGTTTGCGAGCGAGTGGAGGGATAAGGAGGCAACGGGTGGGCCGGCCAGCTCGGCGGCTAGCTGGGCCGAGGCCCATCGGGGGGTGGGGGTTGGGGGCCCCTTTTTTTGTTTATTTTCACTTTTTTATTTTCTTGTCTCTGTTTTCTTTTACTTATTAATAGTTTATAGTTTTACAAAAAGTGAAACCCACTCCTAAATTAGATTTGTAAAATCAACTATTCTCATAAAAAGTTTGGGACAAAACCAAAGTACCCTGTATTCTTTATTAATAAAAAAGCATTTAAGTTATTGTTTCAGTTGTTGTTTTATTTATTTTAGTGCATTCAGATGCTTTTAAAATGTTGGTTTCTCCACCATTATTACTTAGGATTTATTTGGCACACACCGAACATTTTAGTTTTAATATTTAAAAACTTTTACTATTTGCTTGATTTTGAATTTGAATTTGAATCGGTTTGAACTAACGTGAGATTAACAACAGTAACCGCGATGGCGTGGCATCATTAGCAGAGGTTTATTGTAGCTTAATTATCCGGGCGTCACAATTCTCCTCTACTACAAGAAATCTCGTCCTGAGATTTAAGAGGGGGGTAAGGGGGAAGGTTCTGGTTACGAAATTCTAGCGAGTGTTCTCGGTCTTGGTTGCTCTTCTCAAAGAGGTAGATCCACTACATTGACATCTTCATTTCTCTGCTTCAGGTCATCATAGTGAAGTCGTCCTTTTCTTCGGGATCTCCATCGTACTTACGAAAGAATCAAGGGTGGGTCTTCTGGGAGAACGATCCTCTGCAAGGTTGACCATCTGGTCGATAACATCGGGGAAGGTGGCGGAAAGTAACTCTCGAATTGAAACTTAAGAAAATATCGAGAGCAAGGTAAGAAGGTATCATGGGCAGTTTTGAGCGAGCAGGCAATCATTCGATGCCTGTTACAGGGCGTGAGAGGGGTTCAAAGCAACGGAAACAATTACTGTATCCGATGCCAGAATTGATGATCTCTCGGAAGGTGGCTCGTGAATCACATACGAGGCCAAGTGCGAGGAACAACCTTAAGAACAGGGGTGTATAGGAGAGTCAGGTTTCGATCCTGTGGAATGGTGGGTTATGGGCCCACCATGTGGGGTAAAGGTAGAAAGAGTGCTGACATCTTGCACGATCATGATAGCAAGGCATGTCAGAGAAATAGCCTGTCAGTTATGTCGACAACCACATCGGTACCAAGGGCGAGGGACGAAGAGAACCATTTTCCTGCTCATTGAATGAGGCGGACCAATAGGAAAAGTTCTCGTCCGTCAGTGGTTACCGGAAGGTCATCAACAATAGTAACAGGGTCTTACTGACAGAGTGGTACAACAAGGTGCTTACCTAAGCAGGGAATTATTTCTGCTCAGTTAAGTCAGATTACAAGAAAGGTTAAACAAAACAATGGAAAGAAAAAATATACGTTTAAACACACATTTCAGGGGTATATCCTTCCCAAGGACAAGCAGAGCATGATATCCATGACCGGATATAATGTAAAAAAACTCTTTAGGTAAGGTGAGAGAAAATTTCATGACATTACCCATACAGTGGTGTTTGGGTAATTGACCAGGAAACATTTAGCATTGGGCTTCAAATGTTCTTGTTGAAAATAGGAGTACCATAGACAAGCTTCGAGATAGCATTGACATGGTCACTGGGTAAAGATCAGACTTTGGATACACAAAGGATCCATCAGGAACAACTTATAGAATAAGTCTTATAATTTCCTCATGGAAGAATGGCTAACATTGCTAAAAAGGAAACTATAACAATAGGCCCTCCGGGTAGGTGTGTTAGGCATGACACCACATTACCGAGTCATATAAAGACCAATGCTATAACTCTTGGAGATATGTTCCAACCATCATATCTGACCGAGGTTCGGATCCGACCGGTGTCAGGATACCTCCAACTTAGGATGCCTGAGAACGAAAGGTGTAACACACATTGTCGAGATGACATTGTAAGATTCTCGGGAATTGAACTACGGAAGCAAGTTCCGAAACCAAAGTTCATCAGTAAACCAAGGAGAGGATGAGGAGGTGGCTGATGAACTCAACGAGAATTCAACGAGATTTCCAAAAGATGGATTTCCACAATTATGTGAACAAGGAGATAGCATTTGTTAGATCAAATGATATAATGAAGTATGCTCAAGGAAAACATACACAATTAAACATTGGTTAAAAGGTGCGCCCGAAACATGGGTTGGGTTGCACGACCAATGTCAGCATGGTGATTCAATAATCAATAGTCTAAGAATGAACGACCGACATTAACTTCAAAGCAATAGGGTTGCTAGAAGGAAATAATCCAAACAACACCGTTCACTTGTTGGAATCAACACGGGGACCAAGAAAGAATGGTGATGGTGAGAAGTATCACTATACCAAGAATTCTTAAGAGGTGGAGTAACCCTCATGACATTTTTGACATAAAAGATGGTAATACTCCAAGGTAAAGAAGAACAATTGCTGGATAGAAAGGATCTCAAGGTATATCACAAAGCACGAACAAGTTTGTGTTGAATGAAAGGCAATAAAGTGGTCGATGATAACACAAATCATCGAGAGCAAAGGGTGGTATTTCTCATCAAGAATTCGATAGATATCTTGGAAGAGCTCAGAATGTTGATGATGTTCACGATACATTTGTCGCGAGATTTCATGAAGATGTAATCGATCGGTGACGACATCAAGTCAAAGGAATGATGAGGCGAAAGATTATTGGAACCAAGAGTATGACACGAACTCGAAATCAAGCTTGGTGTTCAAGGCGAAATGATACGATGAGGAAGATCGGCGTAAGGTTACCTCATCGTCCAAAATTGTGCTAGCCGATCAGGCTAGGAATGACGTGGTCGGGTACAGACTCGTAAGCAAAGAAGATTACTAAAAGTTGTTGAACCATAGTGCATACTCGGTTCAGTTATTGGTGCCTTTGAGTGTTTAATAACTCAGAGCCCGTGAAAAAATGGAATCAGTGAGAATGTAGTACTTGATGAAGAACTCATAAGAAGTTATGCAGTTCCATGATAATTTCGAGATACCATGGGGGTAATACTCGATGACAGATCAAAGTAGAGGTTGGACTAGGTTATTGCTCTCCAGAAGACAAGTGTTTGAACTTGTCCGAGAAATTTGGATCAAAGAAGAACAATATGGTGGGAAACCACGATAGCAAAAGACCAAATCCCAGATATAAGATGAAATTATATCAAGGGGTAATTATTGTTACGAGAAGCTTCCATGACAAGATCTACATCGTGTCCATGGGCATGAACACAAAGTTCAAGGTCGACTCCCACTTCTCCAATGCATAACCTATCATTCACTCCTCATTTTTGATGGAGTTGTAGTGTTAAAATTTTATCTGGTAAATCACCGGGAGAATATGACTCATGAAAACTTTTAGGTTCACACGGTTTTAGAGAAGGTATAGGTTCAACCCATCAGGTTATCTTAGAAACATATACCACAAGCTTCAAGAGTAACTAACACAAGCTCGAAAATAGAGCATAGATGACAAAAGGAGAGGATACAATTTACCAAAGGCATTATGTATCGAAGAAAGAACTCACAAGGTGATTAATTATGAAGGACACTATCGGATAATAATCCAACAGTGGATATGGCAATCCATAATGGAGCTGATGTGAGTATTGATACCCAATCAGAGGAAGAAAGAATGCAAATCCACCGGTTTATAGAACATCTGAATAATTGAATAGACTTAGGGGTACAATCAATGGCAATATGATTGGCCGAGAACCAGCTCATGTTCGAAAGACGTCTGAGACGGAAAGATAATTTATAAGGATCAACTAATGATTGCGTGCATCCGCACACATATAGAATCAACAGACTCAAAATGATAGTGTCAAAGGATGCCAATAAGATTACTAGACTTATGGGATTAACCACAATGAAAGCAAGCAAGGGTTTCAAGAGCAATAGGCTGCCAAAGATTTTTGGAAGATCGAATGGTATTTTCAAGACTATTGTGAAATACATGAATCAACTGGGAATGAGTGAATCCTCGATAAGTGCGAGAAATTATTCATAGGGGTATTCAGGTGGCAAGGAACTGCAAGGCAGTAGGCACAAAGTATTCTCGGGGTATCTTGTAATAACAAGATCGACTGGAAATAAAAGTAAGAACGACAGACGACATGTGTAAGTATTTATCCATAGGGATGTTTCGGTGGTAGGGAATTGCAAAAGCAACGGGCACAAAGCCTCGAGAGAATATCGGAGAGTATCTTCGTAATCTTCTGGTGCAGCAGGCGATCATCTATAATAAGGGGCTCTCCGGAAGAAAGTAATTAGGAGAACATAGAGTTAGAGTTAGCAAAATCATTTAACCCGAATAGAAGAGAGATCAGAATCCCGGAGTAAGGATCTAGGAGTAAAAGATCCTAATACCACCCAGATGGCGACGTGGGCCCGTAAGGCACACAGCCATGTTAGTAAAAAGTTTTGTAATGTCTAGACTCGACTTCGTCCAAGGAGTGTGGAAGGGGGATTCCTACAGGCAGTTGGCTCTAATACCAACTTGTGACGCCCCCGATTCAATCGTACACTAATCATACACGCAAACGTGTACGATCAAGATCAGGGACTCACGGGAAGATATCACAACACAACTCTACATATAAAATAAGTCATACAAGCATCATATTACAAGCCAGGGGCCTTGAGGGCTCGAATACAAGAGCTCAATCATAGACGAGTCAGCGGAAGCAACAATATCTGAGTACCGACATAAGTTAAACAAGTTTGCCTTAAGAAGGCTAGCACAAACTGGGATACAGATCGAAGGAGGCGCAGGCCTCCTGCCTGGGATCCTCCTAAACTACTCCTGATCGTCATCAGCGGGCTGCACGTAGTAGTAGGCTCCTCTCGAGTAGTAGTAGTCGTCATCGACAATGGCGTCTGGCTCCTGGACTCCATCGTCTGGTCGCAGCAATCGGGTATAGGAAGGGGAAAAGGGGAGCAAAGCAACCGTGAGTACTCATCCAAAGTACTCGCAAGCAAGGAGCTACACTACATATGTATGCATTGGTATCAAAAGGAATAAGGCTATCATATATGGACTGAACTGCAGAATGCCGGAATAAGAGGGGGATAGCTAGTCCTGTCAAAGACTACGCTTCTGGTAACCTCCATCTTGCAGCAGGAGAAGAGAGTAGATGGTAAGTTCACCAAGTAGCATCGTGTAGCATAATCCTAACCGATGATCCTCCCCTCGTCACCCTGTGAGAGAGCGATCACCGGTTGTATCTGGCACTTGGAAGGGTGAGTTTTATTGAGTATCCGGTTCTAGTTGTCATAAGGTCAAGGTACAACTCCAAGTCGTCCTGTTACCGAAGATCATGGCTATTCGAATAGATTAACTTCCCTGCAGGGGTGCACCACATAACCCAACACGCTCGATCCCATTTGGCCGGACACACTTTCCTGGGTCATGCCCGGCCTCGGAAGATCAACACGTCGCAGCCCTACCTAGGCACAACAGAGAGGTCAGCACGCCGGTCTAAATCCTATGGTGCAGGGGTCTGGGCCCATCGCCCATTGCACACCTGCATGTTGCGAACGCGGCCGGAAGCAGACCTAGCCTAGCAGGCGTTCCAGTCCAATCCGGGGCGCGCCGCTCAGTCGCTGACATCACGAAGGCTTCGGCTGATACCACGACATCGAGTGCCCATAACTATCCCCGCGTAGATGGTTAGTGCGTATAGGCCAGTAGCCAGACTCAGATCAAATACCAAGATCTCGTTGAATGGGTTATCTTGAAATAACCATGAACGCCGACCAGGGCCAGGCCCACCTCTCTCCTAGGTGGTCTCAACCTACCCTGTCGCTTCGCCACAAAGATCCACTCAGAGGGCCGTCAGGACAAACGTCCTTTCGGACCCAATCCGTGAATCACTCGCGGGTACTCCTACGAGCCGACCCGTCTTTAGTCACCACAAGTAACATATATTAAGTATAGATATATACCCGTGATCAACTCCCGAGTGATCACGGCCCGATAGTATAGCATGGCAGACGGACAAGAATGTATGGCCATTGATGGTAAACTACCATCCTATACTAAGCATTAGGATTGCAGGTAAGGTATCAACAGTTGTAGAAACAATGACAAGCTATGCATCAGAATAGGATTAACGGAAAGCAGTAACAGGCTACGCTACTCTAATGCAAGCAGTATAGAGGAGAGTAGGCAATATCTGGTGATCAAGGGGGGGCTTGCCTGGCTGCTCTGGCAAGAGAGAGGGGTCGTCAACACCGTATTCGTACTAGGTAGCAGCGGCGTCGGTCTCGGTGTCTAGCGAGAGAAGAGGGGGAAGAAACAATAAATATAATGCAAACAAATGCATGACGATGCATGACATGACAAAGCATGATGCTAGGTGTGCCCTAACGCGGTACGAGGTGGTACCAGTGAAGGGGGAAACATTCGGGAAAGTATTCCCGGTGTTTCGCGTTTTCGGACAAAGGAGCCGGAGGGGGAAAGTTGCGTGTTCGCAATTCTAGGGATGTGTGGCAGACGAACGGGCTGCGTATCCGGATTCGTCTCGTCGTTCTAAGCAACTTTCATGTTCAAAATATTTTCATCCGAGTTACGGTTTATTTTATATGATTTTTCAAAGATTTAAACAAATTCTGGAATTTCTGGATTTAATGTAATTTGAAATAATAAAAAGACAAACTGCTATGGGTACACAAGAGTGTACCCAGCAATGTGTGTATACGTATGGCATGTGGGGCCAGGGGCTGGGTTGACCCAGTCAATATTTTGACTAGTCCAAAGTGAATAGTGTATGTGGGTCCCAATTGTCATTGGCTAGGTTAACTAATCATGATTAATTTAGTTAACTAAGTGATTAGGTTAATTAATTAGAAGTAATTAAGTTAATTAATTGATATATTTTTTATAGTTATTATTTTTTTAAACCTTTTCTTTTTAATCCATTTTCGTTCTCAGGGGCGTGGGCCCCATTTGTCATTGGCCCAGAGGTAGCCTTAGCGGGCGCGCGGGCGTCGCCCGTGCAGGCGCTGCGGGGCGGCTTGCGAGGGGCTGGCACACGGCTTGGCACCGGTGGCCGTGGCCGCAACAGGAGCGCGAGGGGGGGGGCTCGCCGGGATCTGCCGGTAGGGGGCCGGTCGGAGAGGCGCGCGTGGGAGGATGCGGTGGGGGCGCATGCAAGGCGTGGTGCAGCGACGAGGGGGAAGCAAGGCATCGGTCGAAGCGCAGGTGAGGCGCGGGTCGAACGGGGAGAGCGCGACGGCCTCGCGGGCGGCGCGCAGCGATGCGGCGCGGTGGCAAGGCAGAGGCGGAGGTGGGGCGCAGGTAGCTCGCGGGCCGCAGCAGCAGCGGACAGAGCACCGCCGGCGGCCGCCGGGGCACACACTGGGTGCGGCCGGTGCGCGGGTCAGGTGGCAACGGCGAACGGCGGACGAGGTCGTGGCACACGGGGTAGAGAGGGAGGAGGAGGGCACGGCCCTCACCGGCGTTGGAGAGCAGAGGTGGCGGCGAGGCTCGATGTGGTTCGGCGTGGAGGAGGATAGGGACGGGTCGGCGGGGTCGACGATGGGGAAGGGGTCGAGGCGGCGAGGTCTCCGGGCAGCGGTGGTGTAGCGCACGGCGACGGCGCCGATGTCCAGGGGCGGCGGGGACCTTGGGCGACGTTGGACGGCGACGGGCGAGTGCAGGGCGTCAGGGGCGACGAGCGCGTTGAGCGCTCGATCCAAATCGTGGGGGAGTGGGGAACAACGTGCGGGTGGGTTAGGGTTTGTGAGCAAGTGGAGGGATAAGGAGGCAACGGGTGGGCCGGCCAGCTCGGCGGCTAGCTGGGCCGAGGCCCGTCGGGGGGTGGGGGTTGGGGCCCCCTTTTTTGTTTATTTTCACTTTTTTTATTTTCTTGTCTCTGTTTTCTTTTACTTATTTAATAGTTTATAGTTTTACAAAAAGTGAAACCCACTCCTAAATTAGATTTGTAAAATCAACTATTCTCATAAAAAGTTTGGGACAAAACCAAAGTACCTTGTATTCTTTATTAATAAAAAAGCATTTAAGTTATTGTTTCAGTTGTTGTTTTATTTATTTTAGTGCATTCAGATGCTTTTAAAATGTTGGTTTCTCCACCATTATTACTTAGGATTTATTTGGCACACACCGAACATTTTAGTTGTAATATTTGAAAACTTTTACTATTTGCTTGATTTTGAATTTGAATTTGAATTGGTTTGAACTAACGTGAGATTAACAACAATAACCGCGATGGCGTGGCATCATTAGCACAGGTTTACTATAGCTTAATTATCCGGGCGTCACACGCACGCCCTCAACGCCGCCCCCGACCCCGACCTCGACGCCGCGCGCCCAAGCCCTGACCCCGACCTCGACGCCGCCTACCCCTCCCTCGGCCGCTCCCTAACTCCGCCAGCACCCGAGGTGAGCACGCCTACACCTCCTCCTCCTCCCCTACCTCCGCCTAGCTAGGGTTCCTAGGGTTCATCAAATTTTAGATTGCATCAAATTAGTTAGGGTTCATCAAATTAGATACTAATTAGGGCAGTAGTTCCTAGGTAGGGTTCATCTAATTAGTTAGTACTTGTAGATGCTTAAGAACTAGGGCGGTAGTGTTTAATAGAATTAGTAAGAAAATTAATAGAACTAGTTGAACTAGTTTATTTTTAGTAAGAACTAGTTGAATTAATAGAACTAGTGTATTTTTAGTAAGAAAATTAATAGAACTAGTTGAACTAGTTTATTTTTAGTAAGAACTAGTTTATTTTTATTTATAGTAAGTGTTTAGTTGAATTAATAGAACTAGTTTATTTTTAGTAAGAAAAATTATGTTTAGTTGTTTTTTTAGTTAAAGCAATTATTCCCGCATCGACGTCGACGATGCCTATCCCGCATCCTCGTCATCGACTCGGCGAAGGACACCTTAATCAGAGGGGCCATGTCCAGGACTGGGCTCCGCCGGGCTGGTACTGAGAGGTGCTACCTACCGAGGGGTGCAGCTTGGTGAGGAGCCAGCCCGTCGCTGACCCGAACCTTCTTTGGTGGCGGACGCGTGGGCCAGTGACGGTACGGAGGCTTGAGGACCCCGTGGAGGTGGTACGTCACCGTGTTAGCGAGGAGGACGCGCATGTCCGTCGCTACATGATTGCGTTGGAGGGCAGGTTCTCCAATACCTGGCAGGTTCTTCAGGGATCTCACTAGAGCTATGATCATGTGATGGTTCCTTCGCTTTGGGTGTCCACCACCCGCGCCGATACTCGTCGTTCGCTAAGGTTTTAGTTGTATTAGTGATGTTATATGTATGATACTATTTGAGATGTGTTAGTGATAATATTTGACGATGTACGGACGCAAGAGATGATTTATTTTTGCTTATTGAATGCATGCTAATTTGAATACTTATTTATTTTACAATTTGGTTTTGATTATTGAATGCTCAAATTGGACCCCACTATGCAAGGTGTCTGCATTTGATTAGTTGATAGCTTATCGGGTTTTTGTTTTTGCAGAAATCAAGGAGCCCCTCCATCATCCCCGTCATCGTCCCCGTCACCAACCCTCTCCGACCTCGAGGTGAGACCAGCCAAATCTCCATGTCAATATGAGTCCTATAAGATATTTTGAAATGTTTTTGTTCATATTTTCAACCATTGAAATGCAATGACCATCAAATTTGAATGCTCATATGATGTAGATAAAAACATGTATATCTTGTGTAGCTCAAATAGGATATGTGCTTGCCTATGTTTTGCCGGAGTGTTGATTAATTTTCGTTCCGGCAAATTTCAGGCGCTCGATATGTCCTTTTTTAGCAAAAGTCATGCCGGATTTTTCCATGAATTTTGGCATGACTTGTGCTAGAATATGTAGGAAATATCGAGTGGCCTGGAATTTCTAGAAAGATAATTAAACGACATTATGCTCGTGATGAATAATAATAATCTAATTTAGTTTTTGTAGTACATATATTTAATTGTACAAGTTTAATCTTTGAATTATGAACATAGGAAATATCGTCACCGGACGATGAAAGTCTCCCGGGGGAGTGCGCCTGGTGCAACGACGACCGAGGTCTGTGTGACAGGCCTCACCTAGACGAAGATCGGCGCTTCAGCGTTAAGCTCCAGGAGACATTCGATGTTGAAACGGTACGCAACGACGACAAGTTTTTTTCATAGTTAAGCACGACTTCAACTATTTCAACGTGTGATTTTCACCTTTTACCATTCGACTAGCTTATCCCATGCCATACAAGATGCTATGTCTGGGAGAGGATGGATTTTGAAGACCATGAAAGTTCCAAAACAAAGAAAATTCACCTAAGGACCCATCATGGTATGGATTTTTAAGTAAATCTGTACAATTCTGAGAGCGTAACCCATTTTGATTGCACAAATTAAGAAGCACTTTGCAAGATGTATGGTTTTTATGAGGGTATGCTTGTCACCATGGATCTTGGTGATCCTGACATCGAGCAAGACAATATGGATATTTGGGTCCTTGTTGATACGCTTCCAATTCTACCGCTATATGAGTTTCTCAAACATAGTTATTAAGTAATTTATATTGTTTATTTCAAAATAGTTGACAGCTTATTTTCATTGACAACTTATTTTCATTCTTCAAACAATGTGCGAAAGATGGTAGACAGAACCTACTACACCGATGGCTCAGAATTAACCTATTAGGAGAAAAATCATCTGATCGCATTTTGTACTGATCTTGAGAATTACAATATCCATTATCAAACTCCTCCACATTATGGTCAATACGTGCCACTAGTGCACGTGTTGAACTATGGTAACATCCATGGAGCTGTCATGGTAAGATTTTTTACTATTACGACATCCGTGCATGTTTTGCATAAATTCTTCTAAAACTGGACTACATTGCTAACTACGAAGTTATTACTATGTTTTTCAACAGAAAATCCCGAAGGATTGTGTGCCTCATTTGATGTTTCGGAATGGTCGCCTTAATGTTTTGAACATACTGCCAGGTCATCCTATGAATCACACTTGTCCATATCGGATTTCTAAAACCGGTGAAGACATGAAAATCAAAGAATGAAAAAAAAATGGACAGTCGTAAGGAGGTAGTTGGAAGAAACATTGTGCAAAAGGCAAGAATTGAAGACAGGATGATCCTCATTCTCCATAATGAAGAGTCAGGGCCTATCTTGTTTTATGCTATTTTACCTAACAGAAGGTAGTAGGTCCTATGAGAGAGAAGTAGGTCCTAGGTCGAATGTGTTATTATGTGGTACAATGTGTTAGAGTTGATGATGATGACGATAAGTTGTGATTATGACTAGTGACCAACTTGCTATATGATGTCTCATTGATGAAAATGATAATCATAAGGAGGTGTTATATGACAATGATGTATTATGATGATAAGTTGTTAATGATATGATGATGATGATGATGATGATACTTATTATATCATTGGATGAAAGAACCGCGGATTAGTTTCAAGTGGATGTCCATCCACTTGAAACTAGTCCACAGTTCTTTCACCAAGCGATGTAATAACTCATTATGATGTAAAAACAATCTCTAAATTGTTGTTGTATGGAAACTTGTATAAAGGTGTATGAATACAACATGAAATAAAAAAGAAATATGATACGGAATAGTAGTAGTAGCGCGGGCTGCGAGAGGCGCTACTAGTAATTACCAGTAGCGCCCTTTCAAGCAAGCGCTACTACTAAGTGGATATAGCAGTAGCGCGGTTAAGCCCATGCTACTGCTAAACATTAGCTGTAGCGTCGTACTAGTAGCGTTGCCACCCGCGCTACTGGTAGGCCTAAAACCCGCTCTACTGCTAGGCTTTTCCCTATTAGTGTTTACTTATGTGGAAAGTAGTTAATGAGAAGAGATGTGTTTGTGTTAACATATGTTAAGCGCTTTTCAAGAAAAAATGAGTCTACGAGCTAATAAATAAAGTCATCTATTAGACTACTACTACTGTGATACTTGTTAGAATAAATCTGAGGCACACCGTCGATCATTTGAGGACCAAGCAATCACACGAGCACAACACCGAGATTTGTTAACGAGGTTCACCGATATGGCTACATCCCCGGGGCCTGACTATGGGCGCTCCTCCCCGTGACACCGTCACAATACCGCACCCCGGCGGCCCGGGCGCCAGCACACGCCGCCGGCTCCCCCGCGTGCCCGTGCTATTATGTTGGCATAGGTTACATTGTGTGTTTAGCCCCGCTATATATGAGAGGCCTAGGATACAAGTGTCCTACTTGGACACGACTGCATATCCTGTCTACACACCGTACGACTCCAAGTCCAACTGTAACCTAACTTGTACAATAATATTCGACACAACTCTAACAAACTCCATCTTGGCGAATATTCTCCACCACCTTGAATTCGCCTGTGCGTCGAACCTCCATGTACATTGGACTTGAGATACGCCATGAGCACCGCTGCTACTCCCAGACTCCATATGACTCCACCTGCAACTGTAGTCCCTTCTCGTCTTCTTCACAGTCAACACTCGAGCAAAATTAAGTTTCTCATTACTCTACTTTGTGCTACCAACTTTCGGAGTTTCCGTTCAACGCCATCACACACTGATAATTTATCTGTGTGAAAATAAACAACTCACATATTGGATGTTACATACAAGAGTTACCTGAACTCAACATCACCGCTCTTTCTTGACCGTCTGTCTAAAACTTGAAGGAATTTCACCGTCACCCTGTGTCACCCTGAGTCAAATTCGCAGTTGTCTCATCCTTTTTTCCGGATAGTCTCTAGGATGTCCCACAGCTATAGCACTCCGCCTCCTTCTGTCTTGTCATCCGCACTTTGCCATGTGCACCGAGCACCACAGAATATACGGCCATGTACTCTCTCTGTTTTGACAATTTCAGACTTTCCGCCACTTTCTCAGATTCCCCATGGTCAACTCTCGTCTATCAACCGGCACCGATAGACCCAGTCACCAACTTGAATCCGGTACTCGTCAACACTGCTTCAGCACCCCCTGCACACTTTGTCTGACCACATGTCTCACCATTAGTGCATTGGCCTGTCGCTGTGTCCCGTGCTTACCGCACGCCTCGCCGCTATCACTGCGTCGAGCCTGTGCTGTCCTGGTCGAGTCTCTCGGGCAGCTGGCCCACACTGCCTCAACCCCCACTGCAGAGAACCACCGATCATCACCGACCGATGCCGAGTATCACGTCTCCATCAGACCACTAGTACCCAGTCCGATCCACGTTCTCTCGTTATCCGGCTGAAATAGGCTTCGACTCTCCGAATTCTTACGCCATAGCCCCTCCATCAGCACAGAGTGTAGTCCTTCATCAGACTCCAACTCCACCTTCAACATGACTCCATGGTGGTTGTACGTGCCACCCTCCCGCGCCCTGTCGACTCCAAGCTCTCATGTGCACTGTCTTGAATCAACCCCGCGCCATAGTCTGTTGAAGCCGCACAAGCCCTTAAGCCTGCACCACGTGTTTCCACGCCCAGAAGTCGGCCACCATCAGCATCATGCTCCTATATCGTCCTCGCTGATTCCACCACCGTCTTCTGTACCAACCAACTTGCGTCGATCCGTCAGACTGTCCAGTCCGACCCAGCCAAACATATCCGACTGCACGACATGCTCCAAACTCCACGAGGCTTATACACATGTCGTTATCCTTGCCACGCACACCATTGACCCTCACGCTACCATCCTCGTACACAACCATGTACAAATAAATAAAGCCAACTCCACCATATAAGCCTTCCCGTATGCACTTCACTGCGAAGATCAATGGAAAAATCTCCAAACTCCACCACATGCATCTGTAGGCTCTTGGTCCATTAGCTTTTCCAACCGATAGCACCTAAGTCTCTTGTGTGTAGCCTATTTTGTTCTCAACAAATCCTTGCTCTTTGTGGTCACACCAGCAGCATCAATCGGCCACTCCTTGAGCCGGCCACGTACCAAACAGCCTCCCAAGTGCCGTAGAAGACCGCATCGCTTTCCTGGCTGCCCGCACACGCACTCCTTTCCTTTAGCAGCCACGTGCTTTACTAGGCCACCTGCCCTCAGTGCCACGCCCGCACTTGGGCCTCGCTTGGCCCTTGCGCCCCCGCAGCTTGTTTGGCCTGCTGCCTCTACCAAACCAATCCAGTGATCGATCTCTTGAAGACTCCGCTGCTTGCACGTTTCGCCGTCGCCGCTTCGACAGCGACTTGGAAATCTCCGGAATTTGGATGGGTGAAAGCTAATGTGGATGGCGCCATGGCGAGGTCAGAGCAAGCGGGAGGTGGGGGAGTTATCTTTCGAGATGAAAATGGTGCGTTCAGAGGGGCTGCTAGCTTCTTCTTTCCTGTATGCTCAAAACCGGAGATAGCCGAGCTATTGGCGTGTAAACGAGCGCTTCAGTGGGCAGTTCAGAGGAACATACAAAGGCTACACTTGAAAACGGACTCGCAAGTGGTGGCGGGAATGCTGGTGAGTGAGGAGAAGAACTTGTCACACGCTGGACAAGTGGTAGAACAAATTAAAGTTCTGATCAAGTCAAGAGAACAATTCAAGCTCACCTGGGTTCGGAGAACGGCAAATGGAGCTGCACATGCGTTGGCTAAACTGGGTGTGAGTTCTAGTGATTCGGTTTTTTGGGACTTGGTCCCCCCAGATTGTATTCTTAGCATTGTTTCAGACGAAATTCCTAATTTAGTTTAATAAAGTTGGGTTGGAACTTTCAAAAAAAAACTTGGAAATCTCGCCGATAACTCTGCTCCTGTTGCGGTTCCTGTTGTATGTCGAGATCTCACCTGTTTCCGATTGCTTCCGTGGACGAAACGACCGATCGATTCCGCTACCTGTTTCTTGTCGACGGACGTCACCGTGACAACTTCCGCAGCCACGATCTTCTCTCATCCTCCTCTTCCAAATCAACATCACGGCCTCAAATCGAACATTGCTCATGATACCATTTGTTAGAATAAATCCGAGGCACACCGTCGATCATCTGAGGACCAAGCAATCACACGAGCACAACACCGAGATTTGTTAACGAGGTTCACCGATATGGCTACATCCCCGGAGCCTGACTATGGGCGCTCCTCCCCGTGACACCGTCACAATACCGCACCCCGGCCGCCCAGGCGCCGGCACACGCCGTCGGCTCCCCCGCGTGCCCGTGCTATTATGTTGGCATAGGTTACATCGTGTGTTTAGCCCCGCTATATATGAGAGGCCTAGGATACAAGTGTCCTACTTGGACACGACTGCATATCCTGTCTACACCGTACGACTCCAAGTCCAACTATAACCTAACTTGTACAATAATATTTGACACAACTCTAACAATACTTTACACTAGTAACATGGTACTAGTCTAAGAGCATGACCCTTCCTAATGCTCCATTAGGTAGCGGTACTAAGTATGCCACATGGATAAAAAATCTGATGTGACAAGGTAGTTAAAAGGAGAGAGAAGTTTGATGACCGCATGAAGAACCAATGCCAAGTACACGGACCTATGCATAACACTTAAATGAAGAGTTTAGATGTTAAAGAATTAAATGAATGGACCTTAGGCTAATCATAGTAGGGAGTAACTTAAACTAGTGTCATGCATATGACACTAGTCTATGTTACTATCTTCATAATGCAAAGTAACTTAGAGGTAGTATCATACATCGTTGTATTTATTAGTGTAATAGACTCATTGTTTCCTGCAAAGCGCTACTCCTTTCGTCCGGTGAAGAATGTACATCTAGCTTTAAAATTTGTCCATAAAAAAGTGTACTTATATCTTCCCAATGCACTTTAAAGTGGGGAAAAAATATTTCTCTCCCATCACACGGTAATCAAAATCAATAGCAATCTACACATGATCTTCTTAATTTCTACATGCACTTAGCTCATTGGGGGTTAGATAATTAAAGAGATAGATGATGGGTTGCATCTTTCCAATGCATTTTTTACTCAACTCTATAATTTGTCCTAAAAAATTTAGATGTACACTCTTCACCGGACGAAGGGAGTATGTGATGGTAACATAATATGTTACCACCTTCCTCTCTTTCCTCATTTAATAGTGTGCCAACTCACCAATTTGCCTAGTTGGCATTGCATGTAGATGCATGTTACTACCTATGTTACTCCCACTATAACTAGCCTAGAGAGTAAGTTAGACTAAACGCTAGTTTATGTTATTATCTTCATAGTGCAAAGTGTGATAGAAATAGTATCATATATAGTTGCATTTATTAGCTTGTAGACTCAACTATTGTTGGGAAATGCTATGTGACAGTAACATAATATGTTACTACCTCCATCATGCTGGTTTATTGGTCCTCTTTGCAATTTATGTCAAATTTTAACTAAAGATTTAACTAACAAAATGTCAACAACAAAATTATATCATTGAATTTATAATTGAACATAGTTTTCAACGATATTAATTTTTTATGACATGCATGGAGATTTATGTCTATATATCTGGACTGGCCATAGTAGGAGCCATGGCCATGGCCTGCCTCAAGGCCCTCAACACGGCCACCACAAGAGGGGAGGGAATGCAACGCAGCACACAAAACATCATCCGTCATATGCATCAACTGGATAACTTCATCATTCAAATACTACATCTTCTTCTAATAAACCAGCAGCCGAAACGCATCCTCTTCTCTCTCTAATAAACATACTAGATAGATAGATAGATAGATAGATAGATAGATAGATAGATAAATCTCTCTCGGTAACAAACATGCCTCGGCTCAGTCGTCCGACATGCCGCCCGACTTGCTCTTGAGGTGCTCCTTGAACTCCATGATGTCGCCCTCCCACCTCGTCACCGCCTGCTTCTCGCACACCCAGATCTCCTGCGCCACCTGGTTGATCAGCCTGAAGTCATGGCTCACCAGCACCAGCCCGCCGTCCCACTCATTCAGCGCTTCCGCCAGCGAGTCGATCGTCTCGATGTCCAGGTGGTTGGTCGGCTCATCCAGCAGCAGCATCTGCGGCTCACGCCACGCCAGCCACGCGAAGATCACCCGGCTCCGCTGCCCGTCCGACAGGTTCCGCATCGGCATCACCTGCGCCTTCCCCGACAGCCCGAACCTGCCGATGGCCGCCCGCATGTTGCCTGGGTACTCCTTCAGCATGTACTGCAGCGCAGACAGGTCCAGGTCCAGCTTCTCCGCCAGGTGCTGGTGGAACTGCGCGATCCGCAGGTGGTTGTGCCGCCGCACCAGCCCGTCCAGCGGCACCAGCTCCCCCGTCATCAGCTTCAGCAGCGTGCTCTTCCCCGCCCCGTTGGGACCCACCAGCGCCACCCGCGAGTCAAGGTCCACCCCAAAGTCCAGCTTCTTGTAGATCAGGTTGTCCGGCGTGTACCCGAACGTCACCTCCACAAACTGCAGCACCGGCGGCGGGAGCTTGCCCACATTGGCAAACCGGAACGTCAGGATCCTGTCCCTCGCCACCTTCTCCGTCAGCCCGCCGCGCTCCATCTTGGCCAGCGTCTTCTCCTTGCTCTGGGCCTGCCGTGCCAGCTTGGCGGACCCGTGCCCAAAGCGCGCGATGTACTCCTTCATCGACGCAATCTGGTCCTGCTCCCACCTGTACTGCTTCATCTGGTTCTCCTCCAGCTCAGATCGGGTCTGGACATACTGGTCGAAATTCCCAGTGTACAGCTTCAGCTTCCTGTTCTGCATGTGGATGATGTTGGTACATACTCCATTCAGGAAGTCTTGGGAGTGTGATATCACAACAAGTATACGGTCAAACTTCTTCAGTGTTTCTTCCAGCCACACGCATGCCTCAAGATCTGCAAATGTTGTCAAAGAATCGCCAGCAATATTATTACTATTAATTAATCCACAAAAGCTTATTTATTTATTTGGCTTCAGAAATCATTTTGTACTAGGTACTGTATTATTATCTCAGTCAGCATCAACTCAAACATGCATGTGCCACTTTTCTAAGAGAAATAGTCGCATGGCAGCTAATATTAAGCAGTAATCATGCTATTTTTACAAACATTCCTAAACATGGTATAAGTGCTTGTGTCAATGGAAGATGAGAAAATGGAGTTATCAAAATAATCTACCAACACCATCTCACAATCAGCGCAAGGAAATCTTGGGCAAAAAACAGGTCCACTAGAGAACTATAAGTGTAGCTTTTAAAGTTTCATCCCACCACCACCCAACAAAGTGAAGTCCAACAAAAGTCAGGAATTAAGACCCAAATGTGCCGAGACATGTATAATCAAAACCTGTAACAACCTACATTCATGGTGATTTTGTGGTCAGCGGACCAACAGGTTCTCCAGTATGGCTGCTCCAACAGCCAGGCATTCCTACAGCAAGGCGCACATCATTGTTCATCGTAACAAAGGAAGCCATGGCAGAACCTTTTAACTTGGCAAAATTGAAAGGCATTTTTTTTAATATAAAATAATAAAAACCATTGACTCATTGACAACTATGAGCTCATCATTGTGCATGTTCCCTAGTTTCACTGATAATGGATCGCCCTTCAAACAGGGGCATTTCGGCCTAAGCTTTGTATTGAAGATAAGACCCTATATTGAAGACATTATCTAGCTAAACCGAGATAACCAGCATATATATTCAGCTAGCCTAGTATTTCAGCTGCTGCTCCCCTACGTGTGTGACAATCCTATGCGATCTTTTTTTAATTATTATAAATAAAAAACTGATATCCAAACAAATATGTTCAAAACTGATGTGATTTAACTCCGCCTCGAACAAGCACAAAAAGCTCCATATGCTTTCACGGGCGCTCTAAATGAGATTGTAGAAAATGCATTGGACTAAATATATGGCGCAGCCGTTATGTCCCATCTCCACAATCCCAACAGGCCAATGCATCGCATCTAAGATGACCCATAATTATATACGTACCTCCTAAAACCGGTCACGGTAAAGCTTGCTGAAAAGCATGTGATTTGGTATTAAAGAAACAGAAGGCACCAGGCCCACTTTACTAGTTGTAACACATGGGTTGGAGAAGAACTCACCAAGATGATTGGTAGGCTCATCGAGCAAAAGGATGGTTGGATTCATGAAGAGAGCTCTTGCCAAAGCAATTCTCATGCGCCAACCGCCAGAGAAGTCCCTGGTTTTCTTGGCCTGCATCTGCTTGTTAAAGCCTAAGCCAAACAAAATCTCAGCAGCACGCTTTTCAGCGGTGGATGCATCAATTGCTTCTAACCGCTCATATATGCGCTCCAAAGCTGCACCACCGCCATCATCCTAAATATGCCAGCACAGGTAGGTATTCGGTTAGAGCATATATATATATAAGTAGTAGTACAACAACAGAGCAGGGGCAGGCATTGCAAAAGGAAAGGTACATAGGGGGCTTGAAGAGCAAGATGATGATGATGATGATGATGATAGCAGAAAAATTGATTGATTGATGAGAAGAGAAACATACTTGAGCAGCCAAAACTTCAGCTTCCTTTTCCAGCTTGACCCTTTCTTCATCACAGCTAATGACGGCTCCAAGCGCAGACATGTCTGAAGCCTCGATCTCATGGCTGAGGTGGTATATATCCATGTGGTCAGGGATAGGAAGCTCCCTGCACCCTATTGCTTTGAGAAGGCAGGACTTGCCGCAGCCATTCAGACCAAGCAAACCATAGCGCCTGAGATGGAATAATAAATAAAGCCGTTAAACATCCAAGATGACAGCGGCAAGAGGTTGCTTGGAATAATTAATGCACTAGTAACCTGCCGTAGTTGAGCTCCAGCTCAGTGTCTACAAGTAGATCGTGGCCGTGGAATGTTAAAGTGAGAGACTCTATCTGCAAGTGAAGTGGCATACATTCATCAAGAGACAGACAGATAGAAAACAGAGTTAGACCATTCATCATTATATCTTGTACTCCCTCCGTAGAGTAAACAAATATAAGAGCGTTTAGATCACTTATGCTCATATATTTCTTTACGTAGGGAATATGTACCTTCCTTTAGTGGAAGAAAGGTAGTAGCGTTGCAGTTGCAGTTGCAGTTGCAGAGAATGAAGGTAGTGGGCAATGAATGTTATAAACCTACCAAACATGAAGGGTTTGTGCATACTATTTCACCATCTAATCTAATCTAATCTAATCTAATCCATGATGTTTATATGCTAGGAATTGCTGCAAATGGACCAGGGAGTAGAATATTAGTATGCCTCCCCCCCTCCCCTCCAGTGCTGAGCTGATCTATCATAGCAGTAGAGTAGAGAAGCATCTAAGGCAATAGAAAGAAAAAATTTCCATATTGTAGTCTTTCTTTCTTGTGATATAATAATAATAATAATAATAATAATAATAATAATAAGAGAGTGGGCGAGGCGCACACAAGTCATAATAATAATAAAAAAATAATGAATCCAACCCATCCAGCAAGACAAAAAAAGTTGTGCTTGTTTTGTACATGTACTACTAGAAGACTAGTTTTGTTGGGGATTAGATTGGATTGAATTGGATTGGATTAGGTGCTGATGTGCATCTGCAGCGCAGCGCAGGCAATATATTTATACAGTAGTATTTATTTGAAAGAAATATAATAGATAGAATAGATAGAAAGAGAGGAAGAGGGATCTGATCTGACAGAGAGGAGGAGAGGAGAGGAGACGTACGTGTATGTCGCGTGAGAGCGGGTGGGAGGTGAGGACGGCGGTGCAGGTGCGGTCGGACAGCTGGACGGCGGCGAGGGCCCCCTTATCCGTCGTCTTGTTGTTAGAGGCGGAAGATGATGCGGAGGAGGTGGGCACCTTGGCGCCCCTCTTTGCGGCTGCGGCGGCCTTCTTCTGCGCCGCCTTCTTCTTGCTGGCGTCCGACACCATCTCCTCTCCTCTCCGAGCTATGTGTGGTGTGGTGTGGTGTGGTGTGGTGGGTGATGGCAGACGGCGCCGGCCGGCGAGGCGAGGTGGAGAAGAAGAAGGAAAAAAAGTTCCTACCTTCCTTCCAGAACCCTCCCTCTTCTTCTAGTCTACGAGTAGTACTTTGTTGGGTTGGATTGGGTTGGACTAGTCAACAAACAACACCACAGGAAAAGGAAAAAGGAAAAACCTGGGCTGGACACGTCTCTCTGTCACTCTGTGTGTGTGTGTGTATTGGGCCGTCTTCTTATTCTTTTTCTAAATCAACAAAAAATAAAGGGATGAAAGCGAACAAAACAATCATTTGGGATGCTTCACGGAGCAACTAATTAAGGACCGCTCCTTGAGAAAAGAAGCCTCCCAACAATCATTTGAGATGGGCCGAAAACTCTCAGCCGCTGCCACATGTCGCGCTCCTCTGAATTTTGTTTTTTTTATTTTCACATGTGTTTTTGGTTTTTTGGATGTTTCTCCGGTTCAGCATTTTCTTGCTGGCGTCCGACACCATATGGCTGCTTCTCTCGCCTCGTCTCGTCTGCAAACGGTTGTGCCTCTTGAAAAATGAAAAACGCTTTCCCTTTCGTGAGAGGCACGGTTTGCCTCTTGAAAACGGAAAAAAATGTGTTTTATTTTTTTTTCTTTCGTGAGAGGCATGGTTTTGTTTCCATGAAAATCATGATCATGACTCTCGAAAACAAAGAAAAACAAGTTTTTCCCTTTCATGAGAGGCATGGTTTTGCTTCCACGAAAGACACGACCATGCCTCTCGAACATATTTCAAACTAATCAATTTAAAAAAAATCATGAACAGTTTTCAAAAACATAACTGTTTTTTTATCTCAAATATTTTTAGAATTCGTGAACATTTTCCAAATACATGACATATTTTTGAAATTACGAACATTTTTTTGCAATCATGAACATTTTCTAAATTACCTCTCATGAAAGGAAAAAAAAATAAAGAAAACACGTTTTCAAATGAAAAATGAAAAAACAGAAAAAGGAAATGATACAGAAAGCAAAAAAGAAAAAGGAAAACGAAAAGGTAAAAAAACAAAGGAAAAAAACAATTCAAGGAAGGTTCTAGAACCTTTCCACAACCGGCGCGGAAGAAATCCGTGAATGGGCGGGCCCAAAAGTAGGATCAAAGGCTGGAGGGGTACACGCTACCTTGCTAGGGCACGCCCCAGGCGCCAAATAGGGTACCCCTTTAAAGAAAAACTTACCTTGGGTCGTCTTCTTCTTCTATTATACTTGCTATATGCTAATAGTTTTCAAAGTTGGGCTTTAGATTCGGCCCATTATCATACTGATATCAAATTTGCCATTTTTCTATCTCGCACAATCTTTCAAATTTTGATATGAAATTTTGTGACAACATTGAATGATTTTGTGTCAATGCACTAATTTTTTCCCGAAATTTTTCAAACATTTGTTAATGTGCAAACCATGTCCGGTGCACTGCTACTTCTTGAGCTTGCGTTGTTTTTTCCTTGAAGAGGAAAGGGTGATGCAGCAAAGTAGAGATAGGTATTTCCCTTTGTTAGAGAATCAATGTATCAATCCAGTATGAGGTACAAACAAGTCTCCAATCTACGTACCTACACAAACAAGCAAACACTTGCACCCGACGTGATAAAGGGACCCAGGGGCCATAGGTTTCACTAGAGTAGGGCTGGAAAAAAAGCTCAGAGCTCGTGAGCTAAACGAGTAGCTCGTGACTCGGCTCGAATCGACTCGAACTCGAAGAATAGCGAGTCAAGCCAAGCTTTAGTTTAAGATCGTTTATAGACCAAGTTAAACGAGTCAATTTCACGAGTACGAGTGTAACTCGTTAGGCTCGGTACAAAAGATCAGCCACTCCCAATACAAAAATAAGATCAACCACTCAGCACCCTATGCCCTAGGCGCACAACACAAGGCCTAGCCGTTGAAGGCCCAACCGCCTACGAGACTCAAGCGTTAGAAGGAAATTACTATTGTTAGTGATATATGTGTTTAATATATACATAATCATTTTTATAATATTTGAGGGTTTTATGTTCATATCTTTAACGAGCTTAACAAGCTAAACGAGCCAGCTCGCGAGTTATACGAGTCGAGCCAATCTTGGATTTGAGCTCGTTATAATAACGAGTCGAGTCGAGCTAGCTCGTTAACGAAACGAGTTCTAGCGAATCGAGCCGAGCTGGCTCGACTCGGCTCGAATTCCAGCCCTACACTAGAGGCTTCTCTCTTGAAGGAAAATAATACTATTGGTGAACAAATTACTGTCGAGCAATTGATAGAAAAGCGCAAAGTTATGATGATATCCAAGGCAATGATTATGAATAGAGGCATCACGTCTGTGTCAAGTAGACCGAAACGATTCTGCATCTACTACTATCACTCCACACACCGACCGACTCCTGCCTGCATCAAGAGTGTTTTTTGCCACTGTCAATTTTTCGTTCGATGCAAAATATCATGTTTTGTAAAGTGATGGTTTTCCTAGAGCTATGATGCGTAAGTGGTGGTTTTATGCATTTTACTTCTACCCCTGCCCTCGTTGAGCAAGGAAGATGAGATAACTTTCCCTGAGCTGGGCCTGACTCTCCGGCCCGGCCCACTCCTCCTCACAACCAAGAAGAGAAACCTTCGCTTCGCTAAAAAGAAAAGAATGTCAATGCCGCCGGCGACGTGGACGAGGACGAGGAAGCTCCTCCTTGGCCTTCCCCTGCTCGCCGGAAGCAGATCCGCCGGCCGCAGCAGCAGATCCGCTCATATCAAAGAAGTGTATCTATCTATACCTAACTAAAATAATAAAGTAGCTATCGCTTCTGATGGTACGTCACAAAAATTGCCCCCGAAGTTGCCGTAAATCATCCACAATGCCATTAATAAGTGAAGAAAACGATTCAATTTTTTTTTCAAAGTCGTTGTCGTCGGGTCCGACTCTTATACAGTGATACCCTTAGAAATATCATAGGCACAAGCGTAGTGCAATGGCTATAGTCGTTGTCTTCCACCCCAGAGACTCTGGGTTTGATCCTAGTACCTCCCTTTTTGCCCCTACTTTTCTCTCTCTTAATAGCGAGAGTGCCTCCTCCACCCCGCACACGTTCATGGGGCGCCCATGACACCCCTTTTTTTTCTTATCTCTATTTATGTTTCTCCTTCAAATTAATTAGGGATTTCAAAAGTTGTGAGTTTTGAATTTTATTTGAAAAACCATAACATGTTCATGAATTCAAAAAATGTTTGGAAAATCATAAAATATCCAATATTTTTTAAAAAAGTACACATTGCTTTTGAGAAATCATAAAATTTTCATGAATTCAAAAAATGTTTGGAAAATCATAAATGTCCAGTATTTTAAAAATTGTTTGCATATTTAGAAAAATGGTACTCCCCCTTTCCCCCCCTACCTTTTCTCTCTTACCAGCAAGAGTGCCTCCTCCACCCCCGCACACGTTCATGGGTCGGGCCATGATGCCCCTTTTTTCTTTTCTTATTTCCTTTTATGTTTTTCCTTCTTCAAATTTATTCAGGATTTTACAAGTTGTGAGTTTTGAATTTTATTTTAAAAATTGTGAAATGTTCATGAATTCAAAAAATGTTTGGAAAATCATAAAATTTCCAATATTTTAAAAATTGTATGCATTGCTTTTGAGAAATCATAAATTTTTCATGAATTCAAAAATGTTTGGAAAATCATAAATGTCCGGTATTTTAAAAATGTTTTCATATTATAAAAAAATCATGATTTTGAAAGTATGTTTGCAAAAAAACACTCATGATTTTAGGAAAAATGACCATGTACTCAAAACATATTCAGGAATTTGAAAATTGTAAATTTTAGAAAATATTCACAAAACTTCAAACAGATTTGTAAATAACAAACAGAACTAACATGCTTACATAGAGGTTTTTTTGGGATTTGTAGAGGTTGTTTTATGATTTTATTTGGTACTCGCGAGTCACGTAAAAAAAGGTTTCCATGTGTTTGTGCGGTGTTGAGATCAAAAAAATTGACACAACTTCTTACGGATTAGTTTTTGTAAGTCTCTACTCTTATAAAAGACCGAGTTGGTGATGATGTTGTGCCTGCCATCGTGTAATATAGACCGTCCGATCTATATCTGACGAATAGAAAGCAAACTATGACAATTTTGCAAAAAGATACCCGCATCTCTCTCCACACTTGCAAATAAGGACTTCTCTCGTTCATCCTTTTCTCTTACAAGATAAACTACTCATACAAATGTATCTTGATGTTCCGTGCAATGCACGCACATCTTGCTAGTTATATGAAAATGACTAGTTTGCCTCCATACACATCCATGTTTATTCTGGTATCATAGTTTTACTCGTCAGGGTAAACACCATGACCCTAGGTCAAGGTATCATAGTTTTACTGATCCAGAAGAAAATGCTTAAAAACCATTCGCAATATAAAAAATGTTCACAAATTTGTAAAAAAATGTTCCCAAATTTTTGAAAATATTCATGAATGATCAAGCATATGTAGTCAAACAGTAATGCTTCTGTGTCTTTGTGACTATATACCCGCGTGAATTTTGAAGAATTAACTGCCGGGTTGGGTCAGAATTTATAGTATGTTTAAAAAGAATGTTTCTTGAAATTCAGAACAATTCTTTAAATTACCAAGTTTTCTGACAACCATGATATTTTTTGCGAAAATGTGAACATTGCTTTAATTTGTGAATGAATTTTGAAGAAGGAACATTTGTCTTGCATTTGTGAACAAATTTAAAAAAAACGCGATGAGATGTGAATAAAATGTGGCCGTTGAAGATTATGAATTATTTTTTCTTCTCTTGCAATGCACGGGCCCTTTTGCTAGTAAGTAAATAAAACATAAAGCCGTTATTATGTTCTTTGTAATGAGCGGTGGAAAGATGTGAAGTTGAACCTCTTTTAAATAACTTTGGCATACCAACAAAAGGAGTTAGGGGGAGCAAACTTCCAAATTACAGCATTACTACTACGACGACGACTGCTGCTGCTACTACTACTACTCGAGAAGGAATATTTGTTTTTTTATGAGGAAAGGATTGGAGAAGGAAGATTAGATAGCTTCCCCTGGGCTGGGCTGGGCTGGGCCGGGCCTGCCTGTCCGGCCCACCGAATGAAGGCCTGACCTGATCATTTCAGTTCAGTTGAGCCCACACCCACTCACCCTCCTCCTCCTCCTCCTCAGTCCTCGATGTCGCCGGCGGCGTGGACGAGGACGAGGAAGCTCGTGCTTGGCCTTCCCCTGCTCGCCGGCCGAAGCAGCAGATCCGCTGGAGATGGCCGGTGAGCAACCATCTCTTGTTTGGTTTTCTTTCCAGCTCATGGACTGAGTTGGTTTCAGCTCCTCCTCCTACTTTGCCGGTGCCGGTGCCGCCGGAGAGACGAGCCAGAAGAAGAAGAGGTCGACGGCAGTCCGGAAGGTGGTGGCTATCGGGGCCATCAGCCTGGCCGGGGGAGTCGCCCTCAGCGCCATCAACGACCTCGCCATCTTCCACGGATGCACCAGGTCTCTAGGATGTGCATCTGCATCTGCATCTGCATCTGCTTCTGCTTCTGCTCTGCTCTGCTCTCTAGAATCAATTCAACATCTACATTAGTACATGATATAACTGCTCTGCTTTCTTGGAATTTATCACCTTTATTCGAATAATCTTCTTTCTATGTATACCCTGTACCTGTACCTGTACTATATGCAGGTTTGGACCCTTTTTCAGTTATTATTAGGAACATTAGATAAATATATATGCACCAACGAAGAACATACTCCATATATCTCCTATTAAATCTTTCTTTCTTTCTTCCTTTCATGATTTGTATGATGATGATGATGATGATGATGATATGTGCCTACAATCCAGCAAGGCGATCGACAAGGCTAGCGAGAACCCAGAGGTCGTACAGGCGATCGGGGTGCCTATAGCTAGAGGCCCATGGTACGATGCATCTGTCGTTTTGGGTCATCGGCGCCGATCCGTGTCGTGCACGTTCCCGGTCACAGGGCCACGGGGTTCGGGAGTGTTTCAGATCGAGGCCGTCCGGAATGGAGGTTTGTCAACAGCTACTTCTTTCTTGACACTCATACATAGATAGATACTCGTGGATTTCCTTCAGTACCTAGTTTTCTTATAATGTCTGCTTTATCTTGTCTTGTGTTACTTGTGCATAAAGAGGATGGTGTGCTTTCGTTTCTGCGCCACCACGACTGGGAGATACTGGCCATGGATGCTCGCCTGGAACTGCAGCTGGAAGCACTACCTTCAGATGATGGCAGTCAGGGTCAGCAACCAGTCGTGATGAACCTAAACCTGATGAGCAGCACTTCTGCTGATGACGACGACAACTGTAAGATTAGTGATACTGCTGGTGGTGGGGAAATCAGTTGAGAGTTGAGCCTTTCTTCTTTTCTTTTCTTGTCGTTGCAACAAGAGGGAGATAGTTGACAAGAAAGAATATTCATAGAAATTTGGTTTGATGGAGATGGCAATAATTGAATTGAATTGAGTTGAGCATCACTTCACTCACTTGCTTTGATGTCTGAATCCTATCCTATCCTATCCTATGTGCCTGAAACAAGAAGCAGGCTAGGGATAGATAGATAGATAGAAAGAAATGTACAGTAGTAACTAAAATTAGGAGGGGGGCATGCATGCATGCACTTGGTGCTTAGGCCTGCCAGCCGGGCAAACCATCAACCCTACGTTTGTTTAGCTTAGCATGTGGGTGGCATGGCATGGCATGGATTCCGGCGGGCCGCCAATGACCTTGCTCATCGTGTCGATTGGGATTGGATCGAGGAATCGAAACAAAATGGATTGGATTGAATGCTTGGGCAAATTCTTTCTATGTATCGTTAGGTAGTAGAATAGAATTTGCTCAAGCATTCACCACCTAGCAAGCAAGGAAGGATGGGCATCTTGTGTTGCTTCCAGTCCGGCGCCGACAAGCTCCTGGATCATGGTCATGGTGGTGGTCCGGCGGCCGTACCTGCTTCCACAACCAAGAAGCCGCCTCCCCGAGACGCTCCAGCCGTCACCGTCCGCCCCCCTAATCTGCTGCGACGAGATGATGATCATCAAGAGGAGGAGGGCGCCCGCAGCAGCAGCAACAACAACAACCTTGCCACCCTCGTCGATGAGATTGTTGCAGAATCAGGTACACAAATCTTCATCATCTATCCATCCATGTACATACATACATACATAAATAAATGTCCTTAAGAAACTAGCTCCAATCAAAATATTGTATTGTATGATATTGCATTTTGTTTTCTCATTAAGGCAAGCCTCTGACCAACAAGTAATAATCCTTTAAATTTGTGATGATGTGATCACCTCTTTTTTTTTGTCTACCTTTGATGAGACCAACAAAATAAGAGTTATACTATGACACAAAGAGTATATATACCATTGGATTTGCACTTTTAAAGATATACAACCTCTGTACCAAAATATAAGATGTTTTTTTGGTTTTGGATAGGGTATAAAAAACTGAATTGCATTTTGTTACGGAGAGAGTACTTTTTTATGCCCTGTTGGTAAAATTGATGGTCAAAGTGAGATTCAAAATACAAGATGACCTTGTTGTATATATAAAGAAAAACGACGACATAAACTTGTGCTACATAAATAAATAAACAAAATGCACACTATACACATATTTTTGAAACAAGAGAGGGGAATGAATGAATATATAGATAGGTACTAGGTGAAATAAGAGACAGTGATGAATGAATGAATGGATGGATGACTGAGTGAGATTTGCAATGTGGTATTGAATTGCAGCGACGTACGAGCACAACCGGCGGGTGGCTGACGAGATCCTGGGGATGAACAAGGAGGAGGCGGCGGTGACGGCGCGCGCATTCACATTCGCCGAGCTCTCGGAGGCCAGCGGCAGGTTCCGGGTGGAGTCGATGCTGGGCGAGGGCGGGTTCGGGCCCGTGTACCGCGGGCGGCTGAGGGACGGCACGGAGGTGGCGGTGAAGCAGCTGGACCGCAACGGGCTGCAGGGCACGCGCGAGTTCCTGGTGGAGGTGCTCATGCTCAGCCTCCTCAAGCACCCCCACCTCGTCACTCTCATCGGCTACTGCGCCGACGCCAACCACCGCATGCTCGTCTACGAGTTCATGCCCCAGGGTTCCCTCGAGGACCACCTCCTGGACCTGCTGCCGTCGTCCCGGGGGCTCGACTGGGCCATGCGCATGCGCATCGCGCAGGGCGCCGCCCGGGGCCTCGAGTACCTCCACGACGCCTCCCGCCGCCCCGGCCCGCCCGTCATCTACCGCGACTTCAAGGCCTCCAACATCCTCCTCGACGGCTGCTTCCGCGCGCACCTCTCCGACTTTGGCCTCGCCAAGGTCGGCCCCGTCGGCGACAAGACCCATGTCTCCACCAGGGTCATGGGCACCTACGGCTACTGCGCCCCCGAGTACGCGCTCACGGGCAAGCTCACCACCATGTCCGACGTCTATAGCTTCGGCGTCGTCTTCCTCGAGATCATCACGGGGCGGCGCGTCATCGACACGTCCAGGCCCCGTGATGAGCACAACCTTGTGCAGTGGGCGGCACCGCGCTTCAAGAGCAAGAAGCGCTTCAGGGAGATGGCCGACCCGCTCCTCCGCGGCGCATACCCAACCAAGGGGCTCTACCAGGCGCTCGCCATCTCCGCCATGTGCCTCCAGGAGGATGCCACCATGCGCCCCTCCATCGCCGACGTTGTCACGGCGCTCGACTACCTCACCGGCGTCGCCAAGCCTTCCCCTAGCCCTACCCCTCAACAACAGTCGCCTTCCCCTAGCCCTAGCCCTACCCATCCTCAACATCAGTCGCCACCCAAGGAGGACGATGATGCCACTGACTAGCTATAACAACAAACATGCATATCTCTCTGTGGAACATGTATATATGCAACCAAGTCTTCTTGTTATCTCATGGATTATTTCTCTGCAAGTAACCTAACCTGGTTTGTGCATGCCCGTCCGTCCATATTAGGATAATAAGATTTATTTATTTCCTGCTGCTAATTGACACCAAATCTACAACTTGCCATGGGCTCAAAGCAACAAACAAAAGAGCTAGCACAACATTATTTAACAATCAACTTAGGCAGCATTCTTTTGTGTAGTAAACACTATCAGATTTCATGCCAAAAAAACTGAAAACAGTGTCAGTTAAACTAAAAAATCTCGTGCAACATATTCAAAGGTTGTGCGTGTAACACCACTCAATTCATATAGACAGATAAAAAGCTTTCTCTCAAAGCTGCTCCTAACCAACAGAGTATCGTGTTTTATCCAACCGACCGACCGACCTAATCAGTAAATCTTCACTCGTGACAAAGTTGCGCTGCCTCCCTAGCAATCTATCTATCCAGTCTAGCTATCCATTCCTCTCCTCCCTAACAGAAGAGAAAAAGAAAAAAAGATACTCTACTTGTGGTGCTCAAAGGTGCCGAGGTCGCTCACGGATGGCATCCCAAGGGACAAATCAGCCTCTTCTGCCCGCTTGCTGGGGCTGGGGCTGGGGCTTGGGCTTCCCAGCGTCAGCTTCTGCTTGTACGTGTGGTTGTATATCTGGAGCGCCTGAGCAATCATTGTCCCCGGATTGCCTGCGTCACTGGGAAGAAGCATCGTGTTCGTCTGCAGTTTGGCAAAACACACATGCATCAGTAAGTACAATGAAATTTCATATCAGCTAAGCTAGCAAACGCCAAGAGTCGTGTATATACTATAATAATTATTAAGATTCAACAACTCACACTTCTAGCCAGTTCACTGAATGCTCTGATGTACTGTTCAGCAATCCTCAAGCTGGCAGCCTGCACAAATTACAAGCAGCAAAATGTGTGTGTGTGTTGTCAGGCAAAGGGAAAAGGACCGTCAAAATCTCTTTACTTGAAGGATTCCATTAAGATTTTACAAGAAAAGTGTGATACCTCTGTGCTGCCTTCAGTTTTAAACGACTCCGAGACCATCCTGATCCCTTCAGCAGTGGCTTGCGACCTGGCAAGAATCGCTTCAGCTTCACCTGGTGTCCACATAGAAAAACAAGCGTAAGTCCAAGAGTCAAGCAACACTTTTTAGCTTCACCAGACCAGAGGGCAACAATCGAAATATGTTCCAAGCAAATAATAATTATAGTAGAAACGACAAGACTTTTGGTTTTGTCAACTGGGACATTATTATAATCAGAATAGCTCTTCAAGTATGTATAGTCGTCCAACAATACAAACAGTAGAACTGAACATCTGTGCTAAAATGCATACTTGATGTTTCATGAAATTCATTGCCATAAGATGCATGTGTCTAGTGAACCTTCTGTACAAGTGAGACATAATTTAAACCCCTGCCCTGTGTAGAAATGCATCAGGTTCAATCTCCTTGAATGGATGAGGAAAAATACATGCAAGCAGAAAGAAATTAACAACAAGTCCATGAGGCGGTATTATCCATTATTACTTCCAATCCTAAGAACAGTTCCAAGGAATAGCAGGACTTGCAATAACATAAGAATTATAAAAATCCCAAAATATTTGACATTTTAATGTTTCACAATAAGAAAAAGTATAATGTTATATGCATGCTTTCAGAAACTAAGGTTAGAATGCTGGATAGCAGAAGGCAGAGGAACAGGATTTCCTCAAATCATGCATGTAGCAGCATAAATGGGCAAGTGTATAGTATTTTTGACAAGCTGAGCAAGCAAAAATATTTCAGAATCTGCGGAGTAGCATTATAAAACAGATGTCACGTACCCTTTGCTTTGTTTGCATTTTCCATCATAGCACCTGGCACAAGAGAACAAAACAAAACAAAACCTGGAGTTAAATCTGTAGTTTATTGTACAAAACATGGTGTAAGAGATCAAACAGAGTTGGCCATACGAGTTTGGTCTGATGAAATCTAACACTATTAAGGGCAACATCATCAGTCAGGTAGCATAGCAGGATTTAATTTATAACTTATATCTACCATAGCACATGGGCTGAACATAAGGTAGCAAGCAGGATTCAGTGTGCAACTTATCATCACATAAAAATAGAATGTTGTTAAACCAAAGAGCCCATACAAGTTTGGTCTGACGAAATCGAACACTATCTACTTGGCAACATGAGTATGGTAGCAGGATTCCAACACGAGTAAGTTAGCAGGATTTATTAGTCTGCGACTTACATCTAGCACTAGTATATAATATGGGGTGAACCAGAGCACTTGTCAATATCAGTCAGGTAGTAGGATTTAGTGTTGTTACAAACTGAATGCGCAACTTGTCTCACATAAAAACAGAATGTTGTTAAACTGAAGAGCAGTTTGCCATACGATGAAATCCAACACTATATAGTAGGATTTAGTGTTGTTAAACTGATAGGAAGCAGGATTTAATTTGCAACTTGCATCTAGCAAGAGCACTTGTCTGACATGAGTCAGGTAGCAAGCAGGATTCATTAAAAACTGAAGAAGGTTGTTAAACTAAAGAAGAAGGATCAAGTTAGTAAAAGCCACTACCTTCAGACTCGAGGATCTGAGCACGTTTCTTGCGCTCTGCTGCGGCCTGCATCTCCATGGCCTTCTTGACTCCATCTGGAGGAGTGATGTCCCCTAGAAAGATAGACAAGCTTCAGTTGAAGAAACATACTCTAGTAGAAGAAAGAAAGAAAGAAAAGGAAGAAAAGAAACATACTGATTTCGTAGCGAAGACACTTCAAACCCCAAGTTTCTGCTGCCTCATTGATTGACTTCTGTAGTTGGGGAAACAAAAGAGAAGAAATCAAATTGGGAGGGTTGTTGGTTAGGTGTCAGTTCTGCTGTGTGGTGATGAAAAGACAAGTTAACAGCACATGAATCACAACCCAAGTATGTATAATGTCCACCGCCTAAACATTGAAATCTCTATACTGAAGATGGAGTCCCTCTGAAGATGAAATTATACTAGTACATACCACAATGTTGGTGTTGAGCGTGTCCCTCTCCTCAAAGGTCTTGTCAAGGGTAATCTTGCCGAGTTCACTCCTCATGGTTGTCTGCGCAAGTTGGATGACAGCATAGATGGGGTTCTCCACGCCGTAAGAGGCCATGTAGGGGTCGACGATCTGGTTCGATCCAATTCGATTCAATTCAATTCATGAATACTAAGTAGATTCTAAGCTAAACAAGAATCAAAGGAAAAGAAAATCCAAGAAAAGAGACCTTGACGTATAGCACTCCTCCGATCTGTATCGAGACGTTGTCCTTTGTGATCGCCGAGTTGTCCGGGATGGGGATGGCCTCCTCCTTGAGCGAGTGCACATAGGCGATGCGGTCCACGCCGGGCATCAGGAGGTGGATCCCCGACGACAGGGTCTTGAGGTACTTGCCGAACCGCTCCACCACGAACGCCTTCTTCTCCGGGACGATGCTCAGCCCCAGGTTCGCCGGGGTCGGCGGCGGCTCGTAGAACGACGGCGACGGGTCCCCTCCTGCTGCGCGGTACCACCGCCCTTGCGCCTGCAGCACCGCCGGCAGCGCGCCGGAGCGGAGGAGGCCGGGGCTGGTGCCGGAGCGGAGGAGGCCGGGGGCGGCGCGGCGCGCCAGCATCCGGGTCGCCGCCATGGACATCCTTGGCTGGGTCTCGACAAGAATTACTCCTATTTGGATTTGGACTGGATTAGATTCCACGACGGTCGCTTGGGATTTATTACTTTATTTATTTATTTATAAGAGAAGAAAGAATTTCTTTCCTTGCTTCCAAGAAAAGAAAAGAAAAGAACGCTCTAGAGTTATTACCAAGGTATTCATTAGACGAATATATATATATATATATATATATATATATATATATATATATATATATATATATATAAAATAGGGGATCCCTAAATGAATGTGAAATTAATATCTTGATGCCTGCCTACGTTTATAAGAACTAGCCAATATGCCCGTGCGTTGCAACGAAAGAAAGAAAATCACATAGCCATAACCGAATAAGCATGACTCAAGACTCTTCACCGGTATGTGTATTTCGTTTCAATGCGACACACCGTCATTTCGTGACTTATCCTTCTTTTGACCCCACCGTCAAAGAGGTTGTGCCTACATGATCACAATGCATCCAAAAACATGATGAATCCTAAGGTAGTGATCACCGCATGACACTCCTGACATTGAATTATGACAATGTAATGATTTTTTTAAATACTAGCAAACATGCCCGTGCGTTGCAACGGGAGAGAAAAAATTTACACGCTAGCCAAATAAGTTTGACTCAATACCCTGATGAGGGAGTCCTGGATTAGGGGTATCCGGACAGCCAGACTATAACCTTTGGCCGGACTGTTGGACTATGAAGATATAAGATTGAAGACTTCGTCCCATGTCCGGATGGGACTCTCCTTGGCGTGGAAGGCAAGCTTGGCAATACGGATATGTAGATCTCCTTCCTTATAACCGACTTTGTGTAACCCTAGCCCCCTCCGGTGTCTATATGAACCGGAGGGTTTAGTCCGTAGAACAACAACAATCATACCATAAGCTAGCTTCTAGGGTTTAGCCTCTCTGATCTCGTGGTAGATCCACTCTTGTACTACCCATATCATCAATATTAATCAAGCAGGAGTAGGGTTTTACCTCCATCAAGAGGGCCCGAACCTGGGTAAAAACATCGTGTCCCTTGTCTCCTGTTACCATCCGCCTAGACGCACAGTTCGGGACCCCCTACCCGAGATCCGCCGGTTTTGACACCGACATTGGTGCTTTCATTGAGAGTTCCTCTGTGCCGTCGCCATAAGGAAGGATGCCTCGTCTCGTCTTTAAAGACGGCACTAGCGCTGAGGGAGCTTTGGCTGTCGGCCAAACTCTCCGGCTAGGTGGTTTCATCATGACCGCCTGTTCGGCTGCTGCACCAACGACGACCTCTCGGGTCATCGAAAGCAGTCTCCACGTCAACTCGGAACTCGCCGAGCAGTTGGATCCAATGGAGCTCTCCTCCCTGAGCGAGCTCTTAGATCGCATCGCCGCCCTGGGAGTCGCTATGGACTATGATCGGATTGGGCTTAAACCCGATCAGAGAGAAATTAACTCTCCCCTGGTCACCCATCATGTTGCGGTGGTGGAGGAGCAATGCGGCGACCCTTCCTCTATCTTGAGGACTAGATATGTCCGGATTCCTGAGTCCTCCGAGCCGGATACCCGTTCACGGGAAGATACCACCCAAGCCCTGAACCTAGAGTCAGGCAGCGGGCTAGACTCATCCGGCAACGTCCCAGAGCCCGAACTTCTAAGATTGGAAACTCCTCGGCCCCTGGGTCTCAGATCGGGTGAGGTTTCGGATTCAATTCCACCCACCCACCCAAACATAAGTGATATTTCCCACATCAGGCAAGAGCCCCAAGAAACAGTACATCATTATTGGGCCAGATTCCTTCTTGTAATGAACAAGGTTAAAAACTGTCGCGAGGAAGACGCAATCTCATTCTTCTGCAATAATTGCACGGACAAGGGCATCCTTAACGCCATAAGTCGCCGTGAAATTACACGCTTTGCCGACTTGGCATCCATAGTACGAAAGTACTGTGCGATGGAAAGTGCCTGGAAAACCGAAATAAAATTTTGGGATAATCCGGCCATGAATTCGAACTCAGTCCAGGATAAAAGGGTGCATTATCACAAAACATCCGGGTTAACTACCAAGAAGCAAAAACCCTCTACAGGGCACGGAACCGTACTGGAGGGATGGCTCAATGGACCCTGTAAAATTCATAGTACAGAGGGTGCCATACCAACACACAGCCTTAGAGCATGTTGGATACTCCAGCAGGTAGCCAAAAGTGGCGAGGATCTTCTCATTCCAGAAGCCACAGAGCACCATCCCAAGGATAACAATACGGTATTAACAGTCTTTGAGACCTTCGCATCAAAGAATAGGCGAAAGAGAACACTCTGCAGCCTCGCCGAAATCCACCATGTGGCAACAATAAATCCATGGAGTGACACGGCTATTACTTTCAATGCCAGTGACGAACCTAAATTCCGAACAGCCCGAGCACCAGCCGCATTGGTCCTCAGTCCAATAGTGGACGGCTTTCGACTCACCAAGGTACTCATGGACGGAGGCAGCGGATTAAACCTTTCAAGCCATACCCCATTACGGGTACATGAAGCTAAAAATGCCCGGGCCCAATGGAATCATCACTCTTGCCAGTGATCCGGACACATCACTCCGCGCCAAAAACATGCCAGCCGCACTGGCCCTCGAGGCATTATCCAAAGCCCTAGCGGCCGAGGAACTGACTGCGCTGCGCTCCACGGTGAACAGGGACGATGTGATACTCGATAAGAGATCCAAGTCCACCTCCTTTAAACCAGCAGACGAAATAGTCAAATTCCAAGTCCATCCAATGGACCCTACCAAAACAGCCTCCATCGGGGCACAGCTAAACCCCGCCATAGACGCCGCACTACGAGAGTTCCTGCGCGAAAACTGGGACATTTTTGCCTGGCATCCTTCAGATATGCCAGGAATCCCACGCAGGCTGGCCGAGCATAGCCTCAATATTCTAAAAGGATTCAAGCCTATCAAGCAGGCGCTTCTGCGTTTTTCCGAACCTAAGAGGCAAGCTATGGGAGAAGAACTAGCCAAGTTATTGGAGGCCGGATTCATTAGAGATATAAAACACCCGGACTGGCTAGCAAACCTGGTGATGGTATCAAAGAAGGATAATTCCTGGCGCCTGTGCGTCGACTTCAAGGACCTCAACAAGGCTTGCCCAAAGGATCCCTTCCCCCTCCCCCGCATCGATCAAATTATCGATGCTACCGCAGGACACAACTCATTGTGTTTCCTCGACGCATACTCCGGCTACCACCAAATTAAGATGGCGGAGCCCGACCAAGCCGCAACGGCATTCATCACACCATACGGCCCCTTCTGCTTCAACACAATGCCTTTGGGCTCAAAAACGCCGGTGCAACATATCAGCGCATGATTCAGACATGTCTGGCGAACCAGATCGGCAAAACAGTGGAGGCATACCTAGATGATGTGGTCGTCAAAACCAAACACGTTGACTCTCTAATAGACGACTTGAGGCTCACATTCGACAACCTCCGAACATACGACATCAAGCTCAACCCGGAAAAATGCGTTTTCGGTGTACCAGCCGGAAAGCTCCTAGGCTTCATTGTATCCAGCAGAGGAATTGAAGCAAATCCGGCCAAGATCCGAGCTCTGTCACAGTTGGATATCCCAACTGTAAGTGCATCTAGTGCCACCCCTAGTAGTTTTGGAGTATTGACGACAAACCTGGTTGAGGGACTAATGTGTTTGTGAGAATTGTAGGATAACACAGGTAGTAGTCCCTCATTGATTTGGTTTACCTACCGGAGATGACCCCTAAAAATGTATGATGACATTGACGACAATGGTGGTATGTGAAGATATTCATATTGAAGACTATGACATGAGAAGACATTGAGTGAAGACTATGGAGCGCGAAGACTTAGTCGTTTCGTTGTTTCCTTTTCTTCTTGGTTGAGTCATAGGGACCACCGTACTGTTAAGTGGGGTCCAAGTGAACAAAGTCAGAGTGACTAAAGTGATGCTCAACCAAAATCCTATGTCTTCGAGCGAAGACAATGAGAGCAAATCTTATCCAGAGCTGGATGAGTCAGCTTTGCTTGTAGCCCAAGTAAAGTTGCCGCGTGTGTTTGAAATCTGACCGTTGGAACACCTGTCAGTTCCTTAGTGACCCAGGATCATTTCGGACATATCAGGTCAGGTTGCCTAGTGGCTATAAATAGCCCACCCCCTACACCATAAATTGGTGGCTGCTCAGAGTTACTGCACGGCTTTTGTCGTATTGAGAGCAACCCACCTCGGAGCCTTTGAGAGAGAGAAATCCTTGTGAGGACAAAGCCCAAACACCCAGAGCCAAAGAGTGTTAGGCATCACTGAAGTCTTTCTGTCTGCGTGACCTGAAGACTTATTACACTTGAGGACTGTGAATCCTCCAGCCGGTTAGGCGTCGCGTTCTGAGCATCCAAGAGTCATTGTGGATCGCCGGTGAACGAAGTCTGTGAAGGTTTGGAAGTCTACCTTGAAGACTTACCAGAGTAATTGGGCGAGGACTGTGTGTCCTTAGCTCAAGGGGAATAAGGTGAAGACGCGGTCTTCTGAGTTGAGTCTCAGCCTCCCTAACCAGACGTACAGTTGTCACAACAACTGGAACTGGTCCAACAAATCCTGTGTCCTCAACAAGTGACTGGTTCTATCCTCTCCCTCTCTTTACTTAGAGTTTGTCTTTGTGAAGTCATTGCCTGTTTGCTTTACCTATTTGTCTTCACTGTTTGACATCTATTGTTGTTTGGCTTCATACCATCTTCCATTCTGATCCTTACTACCTAGCTGCTATTTGTCTTCGTACTCTCCTTGCATACTTGACTATGGCTTGCTTAGTGTAGTATATCTTCCGCTGCATTTCAATAGGTTCATTTCTATTGTTTGTCTTCGAAACTTCCATGTTTTGAAGACTTTCATAAAAATCGCCTATTCACCCCCCTCTAGTCGATAACTAGCACTTTTAATTGGTATCAGAGCAAGGTACTCCCTTGTTCTGTGTGATTCGGTTTAACCACCTAGAGTTTTAGCTATGTCGACTGCAGGGATAATCAAAGTCTTCGCTGCTTGCCCCGTGTTCGATGGAACTGAATATCCCTACTGGAAGAATAAGATGCGCATGCATCTTGAAACCATTGATGTCGACCTCTGGTATGTCGTCAAGAATGGTGTTCCCAAGACTGGTGAAGGTGTCACCCCTGCTGATGTCAAGAAGTTTATTCAACTGGACTCTACTGCCAAGAACATCATCTGTGGTCATGTGACCAAAGGACAGTATGGCCGCGTGAGTGCTCTGGAAACGTCGAAGCTAGTCTGGGTCTAGCTTTCCAAGGTCAACGAAGGCGTCTCAACCCAGAGAGATCAAAGGATCAGTGTTCTTCGCAACCTCTTCAACCGCTTCAAGAGAAACGACAATGAAAATGTCCAGCTCACATTTGATCGCCTCACCGACATCACAAATGAGCTTCGTGCTCTCGGTGCCACTAAGATTACCAAGCATGAAATCGTCAAGACACTACTGAGATCACTTGACAGCTCCTTTGACACCCTTGCCCTCATGATACAAGAACGTCCTGACTTCAAGACACTCGATCCGTCTGATATACTTGAGAGGCTCAACACACATGAGTTCCAGCTGTCTAAGAAAAGAGATATCTATGGTCCCAACTATGGCCGAACTCATGCTTTGAAGTCAAAAGTTGTTTCCTCATTCGAAGAAGAATCTGACTGCAGTTCTGATGATCCTGAAGACATTGGAAAGGAACTTGCTATGCTTGTGAAGAAGTTCCAGAAGTTCACTAAGAAGAAGGGCTTCAGAAAGTCTTCACGATCCAGCTCAAGAAATGATGAAGCTTCCACTCATGACTACAAGAAGAGAACATGTCACAAGTGCAAGAAACCTGGACACTACATTTCTGAGTGTCCACTGTGGGACAATGAGAAGAAGAAGAAGAAGAGCAAGTAATATGATTCTGATGACAAGAAGAAGAAGAAATCTTCAAAGTCTTCTTCCAAGTCCTTATCCAAGTCTTCATCTCATAAGAAGAGCTCATCTGGCAAGGAGATGGATTCAGAGGAGGAGTCTGCTTCTGAGGAGGCGGAGGTGGAGTCTGAGGAGGAGTCCGACCCCGGCGTTGCAGGTCTAGCTCTAGCCACAGCCTACGTTGCCAAGTCCATCTTCAACACTAAAGACAATGACTTCCACACCAACGCTGAAGCTAATGATCAGGATGACCCTGCTCCCACCTACTGCTTCATGGCACGTGGTGCCAAGGTAAAATCACGCGATGCTTACTTTCAAACATCTAGTGAAGATGACTCTGATTGTGAATCCAAACCCAGCTACAAAACACTTGCTAAAATTGCAACTGAACAACAAAAGGCTATGGAACAATACTCAAAAACTGTTAGACAAAAGCGATGACCTGTTGGACGCGGAAATGACCCGTTCACAGTCCTTAGTTGAAGACATAAAAAATCTTCATGCTAAGTACCAAGAACTTGAAAGTCGTCATGAAACGCTCTCGACCACTCATGAAAAGCTCTCCTATGATTATCTTCAAAGGAAGCAAGAGCTTGAGAAATTGAGAGCGGCTCATGAAGATCTTCAAAAAGAGAATGAGTCACTTCACGCTCAACAGATCAGTCCCGCTCAGGATGGATTTGAACCACCATGTCTAAAATGTCTTGAGCATGATAACGCTACCTCTGTTGCTGAATGTTCCACTGCTGCTACTGTTGCATTGTCTTCAACTACTGATGTGGTAACTAACCCCTCTGCTAAGGATACCACTACTATTGCTGATGAAAATGCTAGGTTGAAGACATTGCTTGAAACAGGGATGTACAAAAGTCTGAAAGGGCATCAGACACTGTGCGATGTCCTCAAAAAATAGATCCTGAACCGAAACCCTAGGAAAGAGGGTGTTGGGTTCGAGAGGAAAATGAATGTTGATGGTTCCTACTGGAAGCCTGAGCAGTACCCCAAAACCACATGGGTTGCTGCAAAGGGACCTTCAGTGGACCCATCCACCTTATCTGGCTTTACCTGTGCTAACCCTGTTGTCATTGATGAATCCTTTGATGCAAACTATAAACTGTTCAAGAATCGGAATGGTGAAGTGTTTGCTAGATATGTTGGTACTAACTGCAGGAATGGGCCACCTATGAAGAAGATCTGGGTTCCCAAAAGCTGTCTTGAGAATCTTCCAGTGAATGTCATCATGACACCACCTGGGAAGAAGACAAACCCCAGACCTAAGGCTTCATACGGTCCAAAGGCTTCATACAAACCGAGGACTCACCTGAGTCACCCTAACGCCAATGTTTTGCAGGGAAACCATACTCAGACTTATGAATATGAGCGTGTGTCTTCAAACCGCTATGTTCATAGAACTAAGAATTTTTCTGCTTATTCATATGAGTATCATTCATCTCCTGCAAGGCTATTTGCTAGGGCTCCAAAGCCCAAATTCTCAGATGCTGCACTTAGACTCATCGCTTCTAAGCCACCCCTGAAGATGTGGGTGGTTAAGAAGAATTAACTTTCTCTTGCAGGGAAAGGTCTCCAGCCAGAAATCAAAGGCGTCTGATGCTATTGCTGGGGACCTAAAACATCTTGTAGGGCGCAAGATCAAATGCCCAAATGGTCTTACTATGTATTTTGTTCCTGAATCGTTTGCCATTCATCCTATCAGTCCTAATCTTGATCTGAGCTTCAATAATCCTCTTGCCCGTCAAATGTTTATGCTTCACAATGCTCTTGGTGAAGCCTATCCCCCTAATTGTACTGTAGGGTATGACACCTCGTGCTTCAGAATGGATTATGGACAGCGGATGCACTAATCACATGACTGGTGATCGAAGTCTTCTCATGGACTCAACTTTACGTCCATCTGATAAGAGTCACATCACATTTGCTGACACTGGTAAAAGCAAGGTATTGGGTCTAGGTAGAGTTGCAATATCAAGGGATCAGCACATGGATAAAGTGATGCTTGTTGAATCCCTTGGTTTCAACTTAATGTCTGTCTCGATGCTTTGCGACTTGAACATGATTGTGATATTTGGAAAATATCGTTGCCTTGTACTTATGGAATCTGACAAATCTCTAGTCTTTGAAGGGTACCGGAAAGATGATCTGTACATAGTAGATTTCTCAGCAGGACCACAGCTTGCCGTATGTCTTCTTGCAAAAGCTTCAGAGTGCTGGCTATGGCATCGGAGGCTGGGGCATGCTGGCATGAGAAACTTACACACACTCGCCAAAAAGAAGCATGTCATAGGCATCGAAGGCGTCAAGTTCAAGAAGGATCATTTGTGCGGTGCCTGCGAAGCTGGGAAGATGACTAGGGCAAAGCATCCCTCGAAGATAATCATGACGACATCTCAACCCTTCGAGCTGCTACACATGGACTTATTTGGCCCTACTCACTACTCTACCCTCACAACAACTGCCTGTCTCTATGGCTTCGTCATTGTTGATGATTACTCAAGATATATATGGGTGCACATAATTCTCTACAATACTGAAGTGCAAGATGTCTTCAGACGCTTCACCAACCGTGCCATGAACAATTATGGCGTCAAGATCAAGCATATCAGAAGTGACAACGACACTGAGTTCAAGAACACTGGACTTGATCTTTATCTGGATACAATGGGAATCACTCATGAGTTCTCTGCTCCGTACACACCTCAGCAAAATGGCATCATGGAGCGCAAGAACAGAACCCTCATTGAGATGGCTCGAACAATGCTCGATGAATACAAGACACCAAGAAAGTTCTGGCCTGAAGCTATTGATACAGCATGTCATGTCATCAACCGGGTTTACATTCATAAGCTTCTGAATAAAACATCCTATGAGCTACTCACTGGCAAGAAGCCAAATGTCAGTTACTTCAGAGTATTTGGATCTAGGTGCTGGATCAAGGATCCACATCACAAATCAAAATTTGCACCTAAAGCTCACGAAGGCTTCATGCTCGGTTATGGAAAGGACTCACACTCTTACAGAGTCTTCAACCTCTATCTCTACAAAATCATCAAAATTGTGGATGTACGGTTCGATGAAACCAATGGTTCACAAAGAGAGCTCCTGCCAAATACACTAGACGAAGCTTCACCCAGTGAATCTATCAAGCTAATGGGAACTGGTGAAATCATGCCTTCTGAAGCACAGCCTGAAGAGGAACTTATTATCTCTGCACCTAACCAACCTGAAGACAATGCTCAGCCTGAAGACAATCCTTCCAATATTGATAATGATCAGCAAGAGCAAAATCTTCATCCAGTTCATCCTCGTGTTGCAAACGAAGTACAGATCGAGAAGATAATTGATAGCATCAATGCACCTGGTCACTTACTCGCTCAAGAGCAACATAGTTAGCAAATTTCTGTGGGCATTTTTCTTTTGTGTTAATATCAGAACCCAGGAAAGTTGCTGAAGCCTTTATGGAACCTGAATGGATTCAAGCTATGCAAGAAGAGCTTCAACAGTTCAAGCTGAACAATGTTTGGGAACTTGTCAAGCGTCCTGACCCTCGCAAGCATAACATAATTGGCACAAAATGGATATATCGAAACAAGCAAGATGAGCATGGTCAAGTCGTCAGAAACAAAGCACGTCTCGTCGCTCAAGGTTATACTCAAGTTGAAGGGATTGACTTCGATGAAACATTTGCTCCTGTGGCTAGGCTTGAAGCTATTCGGATACTGCTAGCCTATGCAAATCATCACAACATCTTGCTATATCAAATGGATGTGAAGAGTGCATTTCTCAACGGCAAGATTGAAGAAGAAGTATACGTCGCACAACCACCTGGCTTTGAAGATCCAAAACATCCTGATATGATGTACAAGCTAAACAAAGCACTGTATGGCCTCAAGCAAGCTCCTCGCGCCTGGTATGATACGATCAAAGACTTCCTGAAGAGCAAAGGCTTCAAACCTGGATCCCTCGATCCCACACTCTTCACGAAGACATATGATGGTGAACTGTTTGTGTGCCAAATATATGTGGATGACATTATCTTCGGCTGCACCAACCAGAAGTATAGTGATGAGTTTGGATACATGATGCGAGAGCAATATCAGATGTCCATGATGGGTGAGCTGAAGTTCTTCCTCGGTCTTCAAATTCGTCAGCAAAGGAATGGCATCTTCATATCTCAAGAAAAATACCTCAAAGATTGCCTGAAGAAGTTTGGAATGCAAGATTGCAAAGGTTACACGACGCCAATGCCAGCCAAACACCATCTGGGTCCCGACGACAATGGTAAAGAGTTCGACCAAAAGGTATACCGCTCCATGATTGGTTCTTTACTTACCTATGTGCATCTAGGCTAGATATTATGCTTAGTGTTTGCATGTGTGCTCGATTCCAAGCGACACCAAAGGAATCGCATCACCTAGCTGTGAAGTGAATTCTTCGATATTTGGCTTACACCCCAACATTAGGATTATGGTATCCAAAGGGCTCAGAGTTTGATCTGGTTGGATTCTCGGATGCTGATTATGCTAGTGACAAGGTGGATCGCAAGTCTACATCGGGCACATGTCACTTTCTGGGACGATCACTTGTCTGTTGGTCTTCAAAGAAGCAGAACTGCGTATCACTCTCCACTGCTGAATCTGAATACATTGTTGCTGGATCTTGCTGCGCTCAGCTTCTATGGATGAAGCAAACTCTCAAGGACCATGACATCAATCTAAAACAAGTACCTCTCTTCTGTGACAACGAAAGCGACATCAAGATTGCCAACAACCCAGTTCAGCACTCGAAGACAAAGCACATTGAAATTCGTCATCACTTTCTCAGAGATCATGTCATGAAGGAAGATATTGATATCATTCACGTCAACACTGAAGAGCAACTGGCAGATATCTTCACAAAGCCCTTGGATGAGAAAAGGTTTTGCAAGTTACGGTGTGAGCTAAATATCTTGGAATCCTCAAATGTCCTGTGATCAGGCACACATCCTAACACTTATGCATGATAATGACTTAGATGTGCAACACACGAAGTAAAGTATATCTTCAATCAATGAAGACTTACATTCTGAGTGTGAATACATTAACGTGGAATTTGACTTCGGAATGCCACGATAATTGTGCGCCGTGTCTGGGTCTAATACTTCCTATACGTTGGGTAACGCCACCACCAAATTCTTCTGTTTGAAGTGTTTTACTCATGGCGTTACATTTGCTATGTCTTCACATTTGGTTTGTCTTAAATTTCAACTTGTCTTCATGATTATCTTCACTGTGTTGTTTTCTGACATATACTAGTGTTCTGTCCTCTACAGCATTCACTTATAGCTATATCTTCCTTGTTGAATTTTTTGAACTAAGTGAATGTGATCGGACCCTAATCTATCTATGCTTTCTATCTCAAACTCTATCTGTCCAAATCATATGCATTCTATTGAAACTGTCGAATGTCTTCTCTGCGTCCTTGTCAGCAGAAGATACAGAGACAAACATTAAGTCTGTTTTTAAATGCTCTATCCTTATTGCCTGAAATCCGGAGAAGCCGGAACGACCATCCGACAGTTCGGGTGGGCGTGGGAACGTGGGAGAACTCCGAGTATGTTGCATGCTTGCCACGTGTCCCTTAGATGTGAACCGCCAGGGGCACCTGCGTAATTGCGTTGTGCCGCATACTTCCTTATAAATACATGTCCCCTACGGTAAAGAAAACCTTCTTCCACCTCTCCACCTCGTCAAAACCCTAGCGCCACCGCTAGCTCTCGACGACGCCGGCGACGAAGCGCTTAGCTGCCGCGACCTCACCGACGCCGTCCTCACGCCGGCCACGGACATCGTCCTCTCCACCGCCGCCGTAGGTGTCCTCCGTCGCCAAGTTAGGGCACGGTGGATTGAACTACTCGGTCTCCTACTCTTCCCATCTAGCAGTTCAAAGTGTGGTAAATAAAACTCTCTTTTTTACCATGTTTTTGATCCTAAAAGATTCATCCTGTTTACCGAAAGTGGTTTCTGCCTACTCAATGTTAGATCTATCCTGTCTGCATCTCATATAATGCCTAGTATATTCACTTAAGCTTCACATCTAGTTAGATTCCTCACTTGTACTTATTCGTGGATTCGTACAAATCTGGAACCAACTCTCAGCACATAAGTGAATGTCTTCGCATCATGAGGTCAATGTCTTCAAACTGATTTATCTTCAAAATCTTCTGAGAATGCATATGACCTCTCCCCTTCCCTCGCATCTCTAATGCTGTCATAGGTACATGTCCGTGGGAGAATCCCTTGGTTCTCATAGTCTGCATTCGTTTGCAGAATTCTTACAGCATCACATTAACTCTCCCGAAGCAAGTTCCTGTTTGTCCAGCAAGCGGAAGCCTTTGAAGCCTTTTTGAACGTGTTGAAGCCATTCAGTTTGAAGTTCATGGCTACAGAGAAATCAGCAAGGAAGGGTGGCAGACAGTGTCGTGGGGGAACATCAAGAGATTTGCCTGATGACCTCTCAGAGCTGTACAAGACAGATCCAGAGGAGGATTACAATCAGCGCAAGACACGAATCCAATGGATTCGAAGATATTGGGCCGAACAATGGTTTAAATACAAGTTCGTGACCCAGGAGTATGCTGAGAAGAATGCCATCAAGAGTCCTTGAGGTGACATTCTCTTCCAAAGCCTTCCTCCCAAGACAAGAGCTGAAGCTACTGCTCAGGGTTTCTATCCCTGTATGGTCCGAGGACCACAGCCTGAAAATGCCGACCCATCATCACTGCTCTGGTGTCGTGACGATAATCTCTTCAAGCGTAACTTCCAGCACGCAAAGGCATCGGCCAAGGAAAATAAGAAGTCATTGGGATTAGACTTCAACCCTGGTCCTTCTGCTCCCCGGGCTGACGGCTCACGTGAGGCTGAACCCAATATCATCGGACCATTCTACAACCTTGATGGCCTCATCACTCACATTTCTGTTCAAGGTGCCAAAGTGGATCATTCTGACGATGATGCCAACACTGATGAAGCCCCAGATCCTACTCCGAAGCTGCAGAAGCAAAAGAAGGCTAAAGCTTCAAAGTCAACTGCACCTTCAAAAGCTTCACGTGCGAAGCCACTGGCTACTGCACCTCCTGAAGACAGTGTGCAGTCTGAAGATCTCTCTCGTATCTCCAAGAAGATGGAGATGAAAAAGAAAAATGTCAAGAATACTGATCAGGAATTGACACCTGCTGCCATTCATCATGAAGACTTGGATCCTTGAGTGGATGACAGGCAATGTTCATCATGAAGCCAAAGCCTTTGATGTCATTGAGCTCACAGGCCTGCCCACTCCAGGTGATCTTTATGAACCTGCTTGTCAGCTTCACAGTGCTGCTATGGAGAGCATCTTTCACAAGCCTGAACCCAACATGAGTCAGATTCTTAGCATGATGAAGCCTTTGTCTCCTAATGCGGAATATCCTAAGGAGTTCCTTGTTGAAGACCTTGAGTATCTGCCACGTACTATCTATCACATTATAAGGCGAACTCTCTGGCCCATCAAAGGACATTCTCCTCATGCAAAGCTTGAAGGTGCAATGAAGACTTTGGTCTTCCATATTCTTCACGGCAAAAGCTTCAATGCACAAGACTTCTTTATCCGCCAACTTGCTACATCAGGATCTGACATTTTTGGCCTGAAGTTATATGCTCCCTGGATCATGCGTCCGATCAAGCTCCACTCTGCCTTCAACTATCAACCCTCTCCACGCAATCATATCATCTTTTTGCCAGAAGTTGATCTGTCTGTTGAAGCCATATACCCAGAGCCTGCCAAGGAGCCTCTTAGTCTTTAGACTGCTGATCACCAAAGCTTCTCGCAAAACATTGAAGGAGTTCAAGCTGTTGCACGTGTCTATCCATTGGCTGGAATTACTCGTTTGCCTCACCGTGCGCAGACTTAAGCTACTGATAGCACCATTGCCCAAAGGCCTCGCAAGCGCTCTCGTGTTTTGAATGACCGAGAACTTCTTGTGGCACTGCATCAGAAACAAGATAAGCATCATGACTGGCTCAAGCGACAGATGCAAAGTCTATTGGTGGACGTCAATCGCATTCGCAATCTTGCTACCAAGAATGCTTTTGTCACTCATGAGACCTGTCGGCGATCATGGAAGAGTTTGACACTGCTCAGTGCTGAAGCAGATCTTCAAGATGATGGCTTCACTGAAAAATTCAAGTTTGACTCCACTCCTCCACGGAATGCTGTCCTACGTCAAACTCCATCCCTTGAAGACTCTGACTATTCTTCCTCCGCGGAAACTGTGAATGCCAGAGTCATCGATGATGAAGACGATGCTACTTCACCACCTTCAGCGCGTATCGACACTGCACCAAGTTCGTCTGCACCGCCAAACAACGACGACGACCCTGCTGCTTCACCTACTCCTCATGGGAACGAGTAGATGCTCTATGTCTTCAAACCTTTTTGGTCCTTACTGACAAAAGGGGGAGAAGCATATGAGTTTGATAGTCTTCAAGCGGGTCCATATGGGTGGTGGTTTTATATTTTGCCTAGTTTTTACAACTCTTGTTTTTGATACATTTGGTTCTTTGAGTTGTAACACTTAAACTCGATGGTCGTCTGCCACTTATTTGCTATTCTGTGATGCGATGATAAATTCCGCATGTGCGATGATAACTTCCGCAATTAGGTCATCTTGCATACGTCCATTTTTCATTATGCATGTCATTATCTTCATTATATCAAATCATGCATGATGAATTGTCTTCATATGGTGAAGAGGATCTCCACAAGTACAACCTGCCATGTGCATTTGCATTCCAAAAGCAAAGTACTAATATGCACATCTTCAGGGGGAGCCTTTGCCACTTATGAAGACAATACCTAAATCCTTTACATTTCACATACTTTTATCCCCGTTGAAAACTTCAACCAGTTTGTCATCAATCACCAAAAAGGGGGAGATTGTAAGTGCATCTAGTGCCACCCCTAGTAGTTTTGGAGTATTGACGACAAACCTGGTTGAGAGACTAATGTGTTTGTGAGAATTGTAGGATAACACAGGTAGTAGTCCCTCATTGATTCGGTTTACCTACCAGAGATGACCCCTAAAAATGTATGATGACATTGACGACAATGGTAGTATGTGAAGATATTCATATTGAAGACTATGGCATGAGAAGACATTGAGTGAAGACTATGGAGCGCGAAGACTTAGTCGTTTCGTTGTTTCCTTTTCTTCTTTGTTGAGTCATAGGAACCACCGTACTGTTAAGTGGGGTCCAAGTGAACAAAGTCAGAGTGACTGAAGTGATGCTCAACCAAAATCCTATGTCTTCGAGCGAAGACAATGAGAGCAAATCTTATCCAGAGCTGGATGAGTCAGCTTTGCTTGTAGCCCAAGTAAAGTTGCCGCGTGTGTTTGAAATCTAACCGTTGGAACACGTGTCAGTTCCTTAGTGACCCAGGGTCATTTCGGACATATCAGGTCGGGTTGCCTAGTGGCTATAAATAGCCCACCCCCTACACCATAAATTGGTGGCTGCTCAGAGTTAGTGCACGGCTTTTGTTGTATTGAGAGCAACCCACCTTGAAGACTTTGAGAGAGAGAAATCCTTGCGACGACAAAGCCCAAACACCCAGAGCCAAAGAGTGTTAGGCATCACTGAAGTCTTTCTATCTGCGTGACCTGAAGACTTATTACACTTGAGGACTGTGAATCCTCCAGCCGGTTAGGCGTCGCGTTCTGAGCATCCAAGAGTCATTGTGGATCGTTGGTGAACGAAGTCTGTGAAGGTTTGGAAGTCTACCTTGAAGACTTACCAGAGTAATTGGGCGAGGATTGTGTGTCCTTAGCTCAAGGGGAATAAGGTGAAGACGCGGTCTTCTGAGTTGAATCTCAGCCTCCCTAACCAGACGTACAGTTGTCACAGCAACTGGAACTGGTCCAACAAATCCTGTGTCCTCAACAAGTGACTGGTTCTATCCTCTCCCTCTCTTTACTTAGAGTTTGTCTTTGTGAAGTCATTGCCTGTTTGCTGTACCTATTTGTCTTCACTGTTTGACATCTATTGTTGTTTGGCTTCATACCATCTTCCATTCTGATCCTTACTACCTAGCTGCTATTTGTCTTCGTACTCTCATTGCATACTTGACTATGGCTTGCTTAGTGTAGTATATCTTCCGCTGCATTTCAATAGGTTCATTTCTATTGTTTGTCTTCGAAACTTCCATGTTTTGAAGACTTCCATAAAAATCGCCTATTCACCCCCCCTCTAGTCGATAACTAACACTTTCACCAACGGACCTCAAACAAATCCAGAAATTAACCGGATGCGTGGCGGCCCTAAGCCGCTTTATCTCCCGCTTGGGAGAAAAGGCATTACCCCTTTATCGCCTCCTACGGCACATCGAACACTTCGAGTGGACGGATGCCACCACAGCCGGATTGGATGAAATAAAAGCCATACTAGCAACCAACCCAATCCTGGCAGCACCAAACATTGGTGAACCTATGTTGTTATACATTGCGGCAACTCATCAAGTTGTGAGCGCAGTGCTCGTCGTCGAACGAGAAACGGACGGACATAAATTCCCCCTCCAAGGCCAGTCTATTATGTATCCACTGTCCTTACTCCATGCAAGTCACGGTACCCGCATTATCAAAAGATAGCATACGCGGTATTCATGGCATCCAGGAAACTGCGACACTACTTTCAAGAGTGTTCAATAATAGTAGCCTCGGAAGTACCACTTAACGATATTATAAACAACCGCGATGCCATGGGCCGGATTGCCAAATGGGCCATTGAGCTCCTCCCGTTCGACATAACTTGCAAACCGCGGCGAGCCATTAAGTCGCAAGTATTGGCCGACTTCGTCGCCGAATGGACGGAAGCCGAACTCCCTAAAGAGTACGGCGCATATTCTAACTGGATCATGCACTTTGACGGCTCCAAAATGCTGGCTGGTCTGGGGGCTGGCGTCGTTCTGACGTCCCCAACCGGAGATACAGTTCAATACATACTCTAGATAATGTATACAGACTCCAGCAACGCAGCCGAATACGAGGCCCTTTTACATGGTCTCTGGATTGCAGTATCCATGGGCATCCAACGCCTGGAGGTGCGGGGGGATTCGAACCTCGCAATATCCCAAATAAATGGAGACTTTGATGCCAAGGATCCAAAAATGGCGGCCTATCGCAACGCCGTCCTCAAAATGTCAGCTCGGTTCGAGGGGCTCGAATTCCACCATGTGGCTCGGGAAAACAATCAGGCGGCAGACGTCCTCGCACGCATTGGCGCAAAACACGATGCAGTCCCCCCTAACATCTTTTTGGAGAGGCTGTTTAAGCCATTCGTGGAATGGGAAGGAAACACCGGTAACAATAGCCCGGACCCGGCCACAACGCCCAATGCCGAACACTCTGACATAATCGGAGGCTCTGCCACCGAAATAACACATTTAGCCCATGATAATGGCCATCATCGCCCCATGGACAGAACCATTCCTGACCTACTTAACTAGGCAGAAACTTCTCGAGGACCAAAATGAGGCACGCTGCATAGTGCGGCGATCTAAAGCCTATAGGGTCCATGAGGGAGAGCTTTATAAGAAAAGCACCACCGGAGTCCTTCAAAGGTGCATCTCCGAAGAGGAAGGGCGGAAACTTCTGGCAGAAATTCATGTCGGACTCGGCGGCCACCACGCCGCAGCCCGGGCCCTTGTAAGCAAGGCCTTCCGTACAAGTTTTTACTGGCCTACGGCCCGGGCAGGCGCACGAGACCTAGTCCTACACTGCGTTGGTTGTTAGCTCTTTGCAAATCAAAGCCATATGCCACCCACCGCCCTCCACACAATCCCCATTACTTGGCCCTTTGCGGTCTGGGGGCTTGACATGGTTGGACCTCTTAAAGGAGGAACCCACAAGAAAAAATACTTGCTGGTCATGGTGGATAAATTCACCAAATGGATAGAAGCCAAACCTGTTAAAACAGCCGAATCCGGACCGGTGATAACTTCATATCCGGGGTTGTACACCGTTATGGCGTCCCCCACAGCATCATCACTAATAACGGCACGAATTTCACTGCCGACGGGGTAAAACTCTGGTGCAAAAATATGGGCATCAAGCTCGATTATGCTTCCGTCTATCACCCACAAACTAACGGTCAAGTCGAGCGCGCAAATGGTCTTATCATGAGCGGCATCAAACCCAGATTAGTGCGGTCCCTCAAGGAATCTAACACGCACTGGGTAGAGGAGCTCGACTCCGTACTCTGGGGGTTGCGGACCATGCCGAATCATACTACCGGATACACACCCTTCTTTATGGTGTACGGCGCAGAGGCAGTTCTGCCCTGTGACATAATTCATGACTCACCCCGAGTGCGCATGTACGAAGAAAGAGAAGCCAAGCTCGATCGGCAGGACAACTTGGACACTCTAGAGGAGGAGCGCGACGTGGAAAAAGCCCGTTCCGCATTCTATCAGCAACAGGCTCGAAGATACCAAAGCAGAGAAGTACGGGCCAAAACTTATAACGTTGGCGAACTAGTTCTACGCCTACCGGAGAAGAAAAAGACCAAACTAGAGCCCAAATGGGAGGGTCCCTTCATCATTGACCAAGTCCTGACCGGCGGAGCGTACCGTCTGCGGGATGCATCGAATAATCGACTTGAGCCGAACCCATGGAACGCGGCAAGACTCCGAAGATTCTACGCCTAGCGCCGGACTCTGTGTTCGTCTCCTTCCTCTATTCATTTTTCGCATATGCATTATTTGTCCCTTTTCTCCTTCTTATTTTATTTTTTATGATGCCTTCAAGGGCTAACTCGTGCCTTGCCGGCACACCATTGATGCGCTAGATGCGCTCACTATACTTGGGGGCTTCTTACACAGAAGCTTAATTATTTATCCGGGCTTCGTGCCCAACACATGTGTCCTGCTTCCGCATGTACCTTTTCTTCACCATTATATGCATCGATATGACTTAAGTTTTGGCCAAGCTGGGTTGCCTGACTCTTGTATTTATGCCCTACGTTCCCATTAATTCAGCTAGGGCATAAGGGGAGCACCTCTGCGATTGTTACTGCCGGGTCAGCCGGATGTGTACCTCAGACTGGGTGAAGCTGAAAGCTAGCGTTCTTAAGGGAATATTCGTCAGTGAACAAAAGATGATTTTCTACTTATTTATTTTCCATATGTGCCCCCAGATGTTTTTTCCTGCGACTTTTTCCGCAGTCCGGACATGCACTTTAGGGCATGCATACCCAGGGAAAGGAACCCCTAACGGAACTATTCTCCCTGGAAGATGTTTCTTACTAACCATGTAATATAACATAACTAGTTGGGCACTTGTCTGTTCAAGCACTAATGACCCCTACGCCTGGTTTCCACGCATGCCCCGGTTCTTACATAACCGAGAGGGTATTCGGATACACTCCGGACTATCGGGTCCGGAGATTGAAGTGAAAAGGTCCGCCATGACAAATGATCTACAATCCGGCTAGAAGGCATTACACATGTCATTTAAATTACATAGTCACTTTGACTGAATAAATTCTTCTTCTATACCATCCAACAGGCTGTCTAGCCTACAATCCTGTTGGGAATACTTTACGGCCAATTCTACTTGCCCGTACACTAGGCTAACAGGGATCTCTTTCCCATCAGGCCCCACAGGTCCGACCTCGGTCATGTGGTTTGGGTCAGCCTTGGTATACCGCGTCTTCACCATAGCCCAAGCTTCCCTGACACCTTGATGGCAGGTCGATATCTTCCATAACCGGAAGCGCCGTCGTGCTCCCTTCAGCTTCTCCGCAAGCTCCCCAAAGCCTCCGGGCACGGGGACGGATGGCCATAAGGCCTGGGCAATGCCTTGCATCACTTGCCAAGCTCGTTCGTGCAGGTGTGAGAGCTCGGGTAGAAGATCACCCGCAGACCCGGGCATTTCATCCGCGGGACGACCTGTTAGCATACCTGCAGACATAACTTTGTAAGTTGGCTTCTTCGCCGAACTCTTCTTAAAAAGTTCGTTCAAGCACTTACTGAAAATGCCGCGTCGAAGCCGTTGATTCTCCTTCACGGAGTCTGACAGTTGGGCGCGAACATCCTTTAGTTCCACGCTCAGCCGGGTGTTGGCATCCTGAAGATCATTCTTCTCCCGCCTAACCTTCGTAAGCACGCTCTCGCCAGCCTTTAGCCGGCGTAGGAGATGTTGCTCATCCGGATTTACTCCGGCGTCATCTGCAATTTTCTTGTCAAATTTGCATATATGCCGCACTCTACATGGTAACTATCATTTTAAACATGTATTACCAGAGGGGGTCTTCTTGGACTCCTCTTCTACGGCCAGTGCGGCCTGAAGTTGGGCTTTGCACTCTTCAAGCTCATGGGACAACTGGGTATTCTTTTCCGTCAGAACCTGCATAACAAATGATCCTTAAATTAGTTATTCTAACTATTTCAAGTCTCAGGGACTACTACTATATATAATCATTAAATTTTCTCACCCGTATATCCTTTACATACTGGTCCGTGGCTCTGGCTAGACCATTGAGCAGCACGGAGGTATGCGTCTCCTGAGTTGAAGGCGTCAAATGCCTCTTGGGAGAAACACGCGTCACGGAGAACGGCTCGGCGAGGCCGGTGGTTCATGGCACTCTCCACCTCGGAATTTGTGGCGGAAATTCTATCCGCATCCTCTGTCGGAGGAGACTCCGGCGTGCGCCCCATGTTCACTTCTGCTTCCATATTCGGCCCTAGAGCCCGACTGGTTGAGGCGTGATTGGCAACCTCTCCGGATATAGTCCGGCGAGCGTTCTTCTTCCTAGAAAGCACGAGAGTTATTATGTCTCTAAAGATGATGCCATGGGATAAGGCGGCACATCATACCTCTGCGCCGGCGTCTCAGTCCAGACCGTGTTCCTTTTTAGCCTGCCCGGCCTTGAAGCCCCTTGTTGGCCAGTCGCCGCGGGCTCGGCGTGATGTCCCAAGGGTCTTCCCTATAAAGAACGCCGTCAGTATGCGGTAAGTGAAGTATTGTGACGCCCGGGTAATTAAGCTACAGAGATCCTCTGCTAATGATGCCACGTCACCTCGTTTATAGTTGCTAATCTCCAGTTAGTTCGAAACCGATTCAAATTCAAATTCAAAATTTGGCAAACAATAAAAGTTTTCAAATATTAAAACCAAAATGTTCGGAGTGAACCAAATATTGCATAGATAATTATGGGGGAAAAACCACACATTTATAAAATGTTTAAATACTATGAGATGAATAAAACAGTAGTAAAAATGATTATTTGAATAACTTTTATATTTAATAAAATGTCAAAGTAAGTTATTTGGGGTCTAAACTTTTTGTGACTATGGACTAGGTTGTAATACTAATTTAGATACTAGGTGTATGTTTTACTAAAATAGAATGCAACTACAATAAAGCAGGAAAGAATAAATAAAAGGAAAAGAAAACACAAAAACAGAAAAGAAAACTAACCAAAAAAAAAGAGGTAAAAGGAGACCACCCCCCCCACTGGACCCCTTGGCCCAACTGGGCCATGGCCCAGCCGGCCATCCCCTGGCCTATAGGCCACCCCCACCCCCTGCCACGAAACCCTAACCCCCCCAACGCACCACTCCCCCCCACTCGCTCCCACGTTCCCCCTCTCCCGATCCAAATCTGGATCGGGGACGAAACCCCCCTCGACGCCGTCCCCATCGCCTCGTCGCCGTGCATCGCACCACCGCCGCCCGAAAACCTCGCCGAGGCCTCCTCCTCTCCTCAAGCCACTCGCCTACACCATCGTCGCTCGTCCTCATCCCCTCCCTCGCTGGATCGAGGCGCTGCGCCCGTCGTGCCCGACGCCGCCCCGCCGCCTGTCGCCAGAGCTCCCTCGCCGGACTGCCTCCTCCACCTCACCGGTCTGCCTCCCTCCTACGCACGTCATCGCCGTCGTCCTCCCCAAGCCCCACTGCCCCGTTCCCTACATGCCTGATGTGAGCCCCGCCTTGCTCCCTCCCTCTCCCTCGCGCGCTCGCACTCGTCGCCGCGGTCCCCGCCGATCTCGCCCGCGGTTGACGCGCTCCGGGCCGCGTCCGATGCGCGTTCACCGCGCCGTGCCCGCGCACCGCCCCTGCCGTGGCCCGCAGCCCCCCCTGCCGCCTCCGCTACGGCCACCGAACCCCCCTGCGCCGGCGACGCCGCTACGCCCGTGGCCAACTCCGGCACCCCGGCCCCCGCGCCCTGCTCCCCTGCGCCCGCATCTCGTGCCGGCCTCGCCCACTGCCCCGCGCGGCCTCCCGCGCGCTACTGCGATCACCGCCGCCGCCACCTTTGACCCATGCCCCCGCCCGCACTGCTCCGGCCGGTGGCGCCCCGGCCAAACCTCGCCGGCGCGCTACCACTCCCACCGTGCGGCGGGCCGCGCCTGGACCGTCTCGGGCGCCCAGCACCCATGCCCGTTCGGGCGGTGCCCGTGCTCGCACCGCCCTGTGCCCGTTAGGCCCTAGGGGCCACAGACATGTGGGGCCCGCCCCAGAACATTTAATAAAAAAAAACGAATTATAAAAAAGAAGAAGAAAAAAATATAAAAAATATAAATAATTAATCAATAATTAAATTAACTAATTAATTAATTAAGTTAATTAATCCTAATTAACTAGTTAGTTTAAATAAACAGTAATTAGATTAGTTAAACCCTAATTAGACTAAACAGTTAATGACGATCGGGACCCACCTGTCAGGTTGACCAAGTCAACTACTGACGTCATGCTGACGTCATGATGACGTCAGCAGACACTATTCTGAATAATGTTGATTAGATTAATTAAATAAATCCTAAAGATGATTTAAATCTTTTAAAATTAATATAAAATAAACCGTAGCTCGGATGGAAAAACTTTGTACATGAAAGTTGCTCAGAACGACGAGACGAATTTGAATACGCAGCCCGTTTATCCGCCACGCATCCCTAGCATAGCAAACACGCAACTTTTCCCCTCTGTTTCATCTGTCCGAAAACGCGAAACACCGGGGATACTTTCCCGGATGTTTCCCCCCTTCACCGGTATCTCCTCATACCGCGATAGGGCACCCCTAGCACCGCTAATTGTCTTGTCATGCATCGTTATGCATCTGTTTGCATTATATTTATTGTTTCTTCCCCCCTCTTCTTCCGCTAGACACCGAGACCGACGCCGCTGCTACCCAGTACGACTACGGAGTTGACGACCCCTCTCTCTTGCCAGAGCAACCAGGCAAGCCCCCCCTTTGATCACCAGATATCGCCTACTCTTCTCTATACTGCTTGCATTAGAGTAGCGTAGCATGTTACTGCTTCCCGTTAATCCTATACTGATGCATAGCCTGTCCTTGCTACTACTGTTGTTATCTTTACCTGCAATCCTATTGCTTAGTATAGGATGCTAGTTTATCATCAGTGGCCCTACATCCTTGTCCGTCTGCCATGCTATACTATCGGGCCGTGATCACTCGGGAGTTGATCACGGGTATATACTATATACTTTATACATGATACATGTGGTGACTAAAGACGGGTCGGCTTGAGGAGCACCCGCGAGTGGAGTTTTGAGGCGGAGCGGCAGGGCAGGTTCCGACCACCTAGGAGAGAGGTGGGCCTGGCCCTGGTCGGCGTTCGCGGATACTTAACACGCTTAACGAGATTTGGGTATTTGATCTAAGTCTGGCCATTTGGTCTATACGCACTAACCATCTACGCGGGAGTAGTTATGGGTATCCCGGCGTCGTGGTATCAGCCGAAGCCTTCGTGACGTCAGCGACTGAGTGGCGCGCGCCGGATTGGACTGGAAGGCCACTAGGCTAGGTCTGCTTTCGGCCGCGTTCGCAACGTGCAGGTGTGCTAAGGGCGATGGGCCCAGACCCCTGTGCGCTTAGGTTTAGACCGGCGTGCTGACCTCTCTGTTGTGCCTAGGTGGGGCTGCGACGTGTTGATCTTCCGAGGCCGGGCATGACCCAGGAAAGTGTGTCCGGCCAAATGGGATCGAGCGTGTTGGGGTATGTGGTGCACCCCTGCAGGGAAGTTAATCTATTCGAATAGCCGTGATCTTCGGTAACAGGACGATTTGGAGTTGTACCTTGACCTTATGACAACTAGAACCGGATACTTAATAAAACACACCCTTCCAAGTGCCAGATACAACCGGTGGTCGCTCTCTCACAGGGCGACAAGGGGAGGATCATCGGTTAGGATTATGCTATACGATGCTACTTGGAGGTCTTCAGTCTACTCTCTTCTACATGCTGCAAGACGGAGGCTGCCAGAAGCGTAGTCTTCGAAAGGATTAGCTATCCCCCCTCTTATTATGGCTTTCTGCAGTTTAGTCCACCGATATGGCCCTTTACACATTTACCCATGCATATGTAGTGTAGCTTCTTGCTTGCGAGTACTTTGGATGAGTACTCACGGTTGCTTTCTCCCTCTTTTCCCCCTATCCCTTCTACCTGGTTGTCGCAACCAGATGTTGGAGCCCAGGAGCCAGACGCCACCGTCGACGACGACCCCTACTACACCGGAGGTGCCTACTAGTACGTGATGCCCGCTGACGACGACCAGGAGTAGTTAGGAGGATCCCAGGCAGGAGGCCTGCGCCTCTTTCGATCTGTATCCTAGTTTGTGCTAGCCTTCTTAAGGCAATCTTGTTTAACTTATGTCTGTACTCAGATATTGTTGCTTCCGCTGACTCGTCTATGATCGAGCTCTTGTATTCGAGCCCTCGAGGCCCCTGGCTTGTAATATGATGCTTGTATGACTTATTTTATTTGTAGAGTTGTGTTGTGATATCTTCCCGTGAGTCCCTGATCTTGATCGTACACGTTTGCGTGTATGATTAGTGTACGATTGAATCGGGGGCGTCACAAGTTGGTATCAGAGCCGACTGCCTGTAGGAATTCCCCTTCCACACTCCTTGGCCGAAGTTGAGTCTAGACATTACAAAAACTTTTACTAACATGGCTGTGTGCCTTACGGGCCCACGTCGCCATTGGGTGGTGTTAGGATCTTTTACTCCTCGATCCTTACTCTGGGACACTCTGACATCTCTTCTATTCGGGTTAAACGATTTTTACTAAACCTGACTCTAGGTTCTCGTAACTACTTTCTTCCGGAGAGCCCCTTATCACAGATGATCGCATGCTGCACCAGAAGATTCCGAAGATACTCTCCAATGTTCTCTTGAGACTTTGTGCCCGCCGCCTTTGCAATTCCCTACCACCGAATTATCCCTATGGATAAATAGATACACCAGTCGTCCTTACTTTTATTCCCAGTCGATCTTGTTATAATAAGATACCCCGAGAATACTTTGTGCCTATTGCCTTGCAGTTCTTTGCCACATGCATACCACTACGGATAATTACTCGCATTTATCGAGTATCCGCTCATCCCCAGATATTCATGCAGTTCACAAAATTCTTCGAAATACCATTCGGTCTTCCGAAGATCCTCAGCAACCTATTGCTCCTGAAATTCTTGCTTGCTTGCATTATGGTTAATCCCATAAGTCTCGTAATCTTAATGGCATCCCTTGTCATTATCATTTTGAGTCTGTTGATTCAATATGAGTGCGAATGTTCACAATCATCAGCCGAGTCCTAGGATTATCTTTCCGGCTCAGACATCATTTTGAACATGAGCTGGTTCTCGACCAAATTATCTGTCGTCGATTGTGCCTCTGGTATATTTAATTGATCCATTCTTGATCAGAGCGTCTGCTTCTGATCCCTTGTTTTGGACATCATAATTCCTTTGGTATCTAAGCCTCGAATTATTAAGATGTTCTATAAAATGATAACCGTGCATTCTTTCTTCGTCTGATTGAGTACCGATACTCACATCAGCTCTGTTGTGGATTGCCCGATCCATTGTTGGATTTCATCTGACCTCGTCCTTCATATTCAATAACCTTGTGAGCCTTTCCACGGGTACATAATGCCTTTGGTAAATTGTATCCTCTGCTTTGTCAACCATGCTCTGTTTTCGGACTTGTGTTAGTTACTCTTGAAACTTGTGGTATATGTTTTTAAGAAGCCCCTATGGGTTGAACATATGCCTTCTCTAAACCGTGTGAACCAGGAAGTTTTCACGAGTCATACTCTTCTGGTGCTTCGCCAGATAAAATTTCAACACTGCAACTTCATCGAACGCGAGAAGTGAATGAAAGGTTATGCATTGGAGAAGTGGGAGTCGACCTTGAACTTTGTGTTCATGCCCATGGACACGATGTAGATCTTATCATTAAAGCTTCTCTTAAATTAATTACTCCCTTGGTATAAGTTCATATTATATCTGGGATCTGGCCTTTTACAATCGTGGTTTCGACCATGTTCTCTTTTAGGTACCGTTTCTCATGCAAGTTTAAGCACTTGTCTTCTGCAGAGCAATACCCCAGTCCAACCTCTACTTTGATCTGCCGTCGAGTATTACCCCCCTGGTATCTCAAGGGTACCATGGGATACATAACTTCTTATGAGTTCTTCATCAACTAATATTCTTGCCGATTCCATTTTTCCAACGGGTTCTCAGTTGTTAGAACCCCTCAAGGACACCGACAACTGAATTGAGTCCGCACTACGATTCAACAACTCTTGGTAACCTTCATTACTTACGAGTCTGAACTCGATCTCGTCATTCCGAGCCTACTCGGCTATATCATTATCGTGCCAAATTTTAACTGTGCTACCTGGTCCTTCTTTTTCGGAGCACAATTTCGACGATGGGCTAAGCTTACGTCGATCTTCCTTGTCTTATTGTTTCACCTCAAACAACAAACTTGATTTCAAGTTTGTGTCATACCCATGGTTCCAATAACCTTTCGCTTCATCATTCGTTTGACTTGATGTCATCGCCGACCGATTACATCTCCACGAAACCTCTCGACAGAAATAGTCATGATCATCATCAACATTTCGAGCTCCTCAAGGATATCAATTGAATTCCTGATGAGAAATACCATCCTTGCCCTTGATGATTTGTGTTATCATCGACCCCTCGATTGCCTTCCGTTCAACACAAACTTGATCGTGTTTTGTGTTGTACCTTGAGATACTTGCTATCCAACTTATGTTATGTTCTAATTTGGAGTATTGCTATCTTTTAGGTCAAGAATGTCAGGGGAAATTCACCACCCTTAAGAATTCTTGATACAAGTGATACTTATTAACATCACCATTCTTTTCTTGGTCCCCGTGTTGTTCCTAACCGGAATACCGACAAATGGTCTGTGATGTGTAAATTCTAAACTTCTAGCAACCCTATTGCTTTGAAGTTATTGGTCTATAGTTTCATTCTATGTCTATGGCTTATTGAATCATCGTTCAAACATTGATCATGCAACCCGGCCCACATTTCGGGTGCACCTTTCAACCAATGTTTAACTATGTATGTTTTTCTTGAGCATACCTCTTTATATCATTTGATCCGACAAATGATATTTCCTGTTCACATAATTGTGGAAATCCATCTTTTGGAAATCTCGATGAATTGTCGCTGAGTTCATCAGCCACCTCATTCTATCCTTGATTTAATAATGAACTCATGATTCGGAACTTGCTTCCACAGTTCAATTCCCGAGAATCTTACAATGTCATCTTGACAATTTGTGTCGCACCTTTTCTCCTCGGGCCTCCTGAGTCTGAGTTATCCTGACACCAATCAGATCTGAATCTCGGTCAGATATGATGGTTGGAACATATTTCCAAGAGTTATAACATTGGTCTTATGTGACCCGGTAATGTGGTGTCGTGCCTAGCACACCTGGCCGGTAGGCCCTATTGTTATAGTTCTTCCTTTTAGCAATGTTGGCCATTCTTCCATGAGGAAATTGTAAGACTTATTCTATAAGTTGTTCCTGATGGATCCTTTTTGTTTCCAAGGTCCGATCTTTACTTGAAGACCATGTCAATGCCCATCTCGAAACATGTCTATGGTACTCTGATTTTCAACAAGAACATTTGCAGCCCAATGCTAAATGTTTCCTGCTCATTTATCCAAACAACGCTATATGGATAATGTCATGAAATTTCTCTCCCTTACCTAAAGAGCTTTTCTACGTTATATCCTATCATGGATATCATGCTCTGCTTGTCCTTGGGAAGGATATACCCCTGAAAGATGTGTTTAAGCACATTTTTCCTTTCCATTGTACTGTTTAACCTTTCCAGTAATCTGACTTGACTAAGCAGTGATAATTCCCTGCTTAGTAAGCACCTCGTTGTATAACTCTATCAGTAAGAGCCTGTTACTATTGTTGATGACATTCCGATAACCACCGATGGACAAGAACTTTGCCTATTGGTCCGCCTCGTTCAACGAGCAGGAAAATGGTTCTCTTTGTCCCTCGCCCTTGGTATCGACGTTGTTGTCGACATAATCGACAGACTACCCTCTGACATGCCTTGCTATCATGACTATGCAAGATGTCACCGCTCCTCCTACTTTTAAACCACATGGTGGGCCCATAACCCACAGTTCCACAAGATCGAAACCTGACTCTCATGTACACCCCCGGTTTCCAAAGCTATTCCTCGCGCTTGGTTTCGTATGTAATTCACGACCTAACTTCCCTGCCATATTTCATTCCGGTATTGGATGCAACATTCTTGTTCATTGCTCTGAACACCTTTCACGCTCTATTTCAGGCAACAAACGATTGCCTATCCGCTTGAAATTCCTTAGTGCACCTTCTTGCCTTTCTCTTGATGAATCTCTTGAATTTCATCTCAAGAGATGCCTCTATGCCTTGTTCACTGAGATAGCCCCCAGGTACCTAGCTTGTGTTGAGCTCCGTCCTTCCCGAGTCTCCCTCCCTTATCTTTTCCATAAGGACGATGGAGATCTTGAAGAAAAGGATGCCGGCTTCATCATGATGACCCGGAGCAGAGGAATGAAGACATCAACGTAGTGGATCGACCTTTTAGAGAAGAGCAACCAAGACCGAGAAGATCCGTTAGAATATCGTAACCAGAACTTTCCGCTTACCCCCCTCTTAAATCTCGGGACGAGATTTCTTGTAGTGGAGGAGAATTGTGACGCCCGGATAAGGCATGATTGGCAACCTCTCCGGATATAGTCCGCGAGCGTTCTTCTTCCTAGAAAGCACGAGAGTTATTATGTCTCTAAAGACGATGCCATGGGATAAGGCGGCACATCATACCTCTGCGCCGGCGTCTCAGTCCAGACCGTGTTCCTTTTTAGCCTGCCCGGCCTTGAAGCCCCTTGTTGGCCAGTCGCCGCGGGCTCGACGTGATGTCCCAAGGGTCTTCCCTATAAAGAACGCCGTCAGTATGCGGTAAGTGAAGTATGTAAAGGCGAATCCTTATCAAAAGATTGGGACTTTGATCTCATTCACCTGTGAAGCTGGGAGTAGCCCAGGGTAGTCAGCTAGCCGTAACGGCCACCAAGGCCTCGTTGCCGCTTAATTGCTAAAAACACCCTATTGATTAGCTCCACGGATATGTCCGGATCCTCTTTGAAGGCCGGGTCAAGGGACCGCTCAGGGTCCTCTGGTTGTGGAGGTGGGCTGTTGATCTCCCTTACAGCCTTACGCAGCTCCTGCATTGAATTCGCAAGGTAAAATATTTAACTGTGGGAATATAGGACGGATGGGCATAAAAAGTGTTGACTTACCCAGCTCGGAGGATCGTACATAGAAAATCTGCCCTATGGATTGACGCGGAGGAATTCTTCCTCTTCTCCCTTGTACAAATCAGACAAGATTTTTGCTAGAGTAGCGGATGAGTCCGGCCCCTTGCGGCCACAGCGGGAGGCATCATCCTCCCCGTTGAAATCCCACATGGGGTGGCCTTGATATTAAAGCAGTTGCACCCCCCGCATAATACATGTGGCCATGACTTCGATCATGGTCAGTCCTGATTGGGCCAATACCTTTATCCGGCTCATCAAGTAAAGAATGTCTCTGTCATCTTCCTCCTGGGGGCTCCGTGGGCACCAGCTCAGGTGCTTCTTCAAGGGAGAATTGTCAAACTCAGGAAGGCCGATACGAATAGGATCCGGAAGAGGAACGTCTTCTATATAAAACCACTCTGAAGGCCAGTCTTCGGACGCCTTCTTCGGGGTTCCGGATAGATATCTGGTCCCGGCGATGCGCCATACTTCGGCTCCGCCCACTTGAAATATTGACCCCCTCTGGGAGCGGGGCACAAGGCAGAACAACTTCTTCCACAATGCAAAATGAGCTTCGCAGCCCAAGAACAGCTCGCAAAGGGCTACATAGCCCGCGATATGTAGTATGGAGGCAGGGGTGAGGCTGTGTAACTGGAGGCCGTAGAACTCCAGGAGCCCCCGGAGAAACGGATGAATTGGAAATCCGAGTCCCCTTATCAAATAAGGGACGAGGCATACCCGCTCTCCCTTAGAGGGGTTGGGAAAGCTCTCCGCTTGCTCTCCGCCATTGTAGGTGGCGAGCCCGGCTCGAACCGGGACCATATATGCTGGGGGGAGAAATCCCTGGGTCTGAAGCTTCACTAGTTGGCTGTGTGGGACGGAACACCTCTCCCAATCTCCGGGCTTGGGGCTGGGGGAACGAGAGGAGGAGCTGCGCTGACCGGCCATGATGGGATGAATTTTTTCGGGTGCGCTCCGATGAATGCTCGCTGAGGGAGGATGGTGTGGTTTGAATCTAAATCCTCGTCTCTTTAATAGACAGCTCATTTGCATAGCTAGGGGGGTAAATGTAAAAACACCCTGGCTCCTCACATTCGCTTGACACGTGGAAGGTGGCCATTATTGGGCGTAGAAGCCAAGGAGCACAGCATTTACAAGAAGCCGGACACCATTTAACAGGTATTCGGAATTTGGAGAAGAACCTGCCTTGCAATGCCGAAGACAATCTGCGCGTCGGACTCATCGTCATTGAAGCCTGATTCGGGGGCTACTGAGGGAGTCCTGGATTAGGGGGTATCCGAACAACCGGACTATAACCTTTGGCCGGACTGTTGGACTATGAAGATACAAGATTGAAGACTTCATCCCGTGTCCGGATGGGACTCTCCTTGGCGTGGAAGGCAAGCTTGGCAATACGGATATGTAGATCTCCTTCCTTGTAATCGACTTTGTGTAACCCTAGCCCCCTCCGGTGTCTATATAAACCGGAGGGTTTAGTCCATAGAACAACAACAATCATACCATAGGCTAGCTTCTAGGGTTTAGCCTCTCTGATCTCGTGGTAGATCCACTCTTGTACTACCCATATCATCTCTACTCCTAATGTCTCATTTGGTAGGTCGCGTTCCGGGTTTTATTTTCGTCCCACCTCACCCGGTCTTTTTTGGTACTTCTTTGGTACTTCCTCCCACCTCCCTCTCACCCGAGACGGTTTATTTTCATAGTCCCTCCCACCTCCCAGGTAGTTCCCTCCACGCAAAAAAATCGAACGAACCAATCTCTATTGCTAATGAAGGAGTACGTACCTCGTTCGTTCGTTCGTTCGTTCGCTTCCACCCATCGATCGAAGGAAGTCCCACCTCTCCTCCCCTCGTCCCACCTATTCACCCGCCGATTTTTCTCTCCCTTGTAACATACAAAACCAAAAAAAAAACCCGTTAAACACCTGTACGTCTCTCTCCCCTTCCCCAAACCCTAGCCGCCGCATGTATCGAGGGAGCAGAGGAGGTAGAGGATGCCCACCATCTCCTCGTCCCGTGCCTGCCGTCTCCTCGCCCCATGCCCAGCGGCGGCCTCCCTCCACTCCCATACCGCGACGCACCCCTGACTGCGAACCGACACGTGTGTGACATGGGGAAGAGGAGGATGCACGCCGCCATGTGTACGCCGCCGGCCTCGCTGCACTCCAACGGCGTCCTCCCCACGCTCCGATCGGTGGCCTCCCTCCACCCCTTGTTGTCACGGTCCCCTGGCCTTCATCCACCCGCGGAGGACTCGTTAACCTCGGAATCTCTGCCGCCAATCTCAAAGCCGATCTCGCCGCCTTACCCTCCCTCCACGACGAGAACCCACAACCGAGTGACCACCAGCTCTCGCCCCGAGATCGCCAACAACTCCCACTGTCTATTCCACCTGCAGCGCTCGCATCGAAGCCCCACACATCCTGCAGCGCTGATGTGCCGTTCATCCTCCAGCCATTGACGCAGTGGAGTGGATCAACGTGGATGCCATAGTTGGACAGGTACAGTTTGGATCCGGGACTGCGGTTCCTCCATTGCCTTGTGCTGGCAGGTACAGTTTGCCCATTTTTATTCCCGTACTATTTAAGCTGCTGGAAGAAGGATGTTTGGTACAGTAAGTTTCAATTCTAGGATTACAAATCTAAAAATTCAATTCATAAGGATTCCTGTCAAACTCACAAGAACATGCAAATAGATAGGAAGCAGCAAATTAGCCCGTACGTGGTCTAACTTGTACATGATGATTTATTGCAGATTCATGTCAAACGCATATCTGGTCTAACGTGTGTAACACATTTGCAGTCTATACAGATAAGAAGTAGCAAATTAGCTAATGTCAGGTACGAGACTGAATATTTATGTTTATTCAAAGTTTATTTACTCTTTCAGAACTGAGACATTGAGACCACAATTGCCGGTACCCATGGTCCTACCATGTTGGACTCGAAATTTGCATTCTCCTGTAGTTCGACAAGGACGTCGGCATATCCACCACCTATCTCAGTGTCCAGGTCGACGTCACAGCCGAACACTATGAACTTGTACAACTTTATTTAGACTTTTATCTCTTGAGAACTGTGAATTTGTACACGATCTTACCCGTATGTATTATTGTTGTGGGTTCACGGAAGTACAGTTATACAGTTGATGATTGGTTCCCTTCTTTGTTGTCCTGCCTTACCATTGTACTATTCCTGGCATTCATATTTTTAATTAATTATTATGCAGCCTAAGACATATATTACCTACTTCTGTCATGAAACAGCCTCATCTTGGACATTTAACATAGGTAAACTAATACAATTTAATTTGGTTGAGATGATGTAATCAGCCAGAGGAAGGGCGGGAGCTTGCACAGAGTTTCTATTACGGCGTTGGTCACAATCTGGAAGTTCTTCATTTGGAGAAGTTAGGATGCAGACCCCTATATTTTTTAATCGTCCCTGTTTATTCCTTGTGGTATTATCAATATTTTCTACATGAACTGAAGTTTTATATGATAACCTTGAGCCAAAAATTACTTTATAAGGTGTATACGAAGGAAAGGTCTGCACCTACACTTCATCAGAAGTCGGGTCTTAGACAAGTAATGTTTTTTTTCCTGAATCAAGATTTCCTACTTGAACTGAAGTTCTATGTGATAACCTTTAAGACCCAAAAATTACTTTATAAAGTGTATATGAAAGAAAGGTTTGCACCTACATGTTATCAGAAGTTATGTCTTAGACAAGGTAATGTTTTTTTTTCCTGATGAACTAGACAAGGTAATGTTTGAACTTGGAAGTGACCAAATCATTTGCTTTGGTAATGCAAGAGTGTAAACTAACTATTGCATATACATCTTAGCCCCGGATTTTCAATTTGTGCTTGCGTAATGTAGAAATTGTTTTCCATGGGGCATGGACTGAAGGTGAGAAAATATCATTCCTCTGGTGTTGTAGTAAATATATCTCTTCTTTAGAAAAGAAATTCCTTTGGATTTGGGAGCAGTATATGGTGAGTTTCTTTGATCGTCAGAGCCGATGCTTCCTTTGAGATAAATTTTAAGAGGTACTGCTTAAGTTCCATGTAGGGATTAGCTTCCGGAGAAGGCAATGTGCCATATCCCAATTAATGTGGTATAAAACATACTACTTGGTGATACCAGGTCTGATTATTTTGTAGTAGCTCTGGTAGGAATTCTCATCTCGACAAAGTTTAGAAGCATAGTTCTTGCAATATGATTACATCAAATTATATGAGAAAGCTTCATGAAAGAATACATCTTCAGTCATTTGACATGGTTCTTGTTGGGATTTTAGTGGTCAGTTTTACTTTGAGATATATCCATTTGCTAAAATGCCACATGACGTAAGACAAAAAGGTACTTTTTGGATAATTTGATTTAGACATAGTATAAGCTGGACAAATGTGCATTACATATTGTATTACAACTGATCCTCTTGTCAGGATCGTATATCAAGTGCTAATACATCTGCACTGTAGCTAATGTATTGATTTTATCAAGTGCTAACATGAGGCTCTTTGAACTCCTCAGCTGGATGTGCAGAACATGTGGACGCGTAGAACACATGGAAGATGGATATGCAGTTATTTTTGCTAAATCACCATCCACTTTCAACCTACTTGCCAATCACTCAAGGAAGCTATAATGTTGAGAGTATGGTGCTTCCCCTTCCCCTGCTACATGGTTTTTCAAGCCAAGAATTTTACTGTAAAGTTTAATGCCTTGTGTATATCATGTACCCTGATAGCTGGTCTCTGGTTCAAAGGAACGCGATAACATGAAAAAAGGTAGGGATTGAAATTGTGCAATTCCCCTCCATCCTGCACATATTATATTTCAAATATGCTGGCATTTTGGTTCTATTTTACGTACTTGTTTGTCATATAGGCATATGCAAACATTCATCTCTAGAACGTTGGGTAAGTGTTAGCATTTGATACTGTCATAGATAGGCTTACAAAACAAAAATGAATGCCTATTTTTAAGTTGTCTCTTGAAGAAAAAGCAAAAAAGGGGAAAATATGATATTATTTCTAAAGGTATTTTTTTGGAGGTATCCAACAATATCCATTTATATTTTTTTTTTTGAAAACAAGTGAGTATATTAATCAGACTATCAGGAAGAGAGATGTTCCAAGCTAAATAGATTAGCAATAATTCGAGATGACGAACCAACTATCAGGTGTAAAAGCAATGGGCAACCTTCCTCTGCATGTAAATCTTAATATCTAGAGAATGATACCAATATGAATTTTGTTGGGTGGATATAAATTTTTGCAAACTATAAAAACTTATTAGGTACAGTCAAGTTAATAGACTAGATCACCACACGGTGCTAAGTGAATCAACAAGCTAGCTGCTAATCAAATGTTCAGTTCATCAATTTGCATAGAAAAGCAAGTTTCAAACATATATGACTAGCACCATGAGGATTTGGCACGAGGCTTGTTTTTTGTTGTAAGATGATGATGAGAAAGCGATCTCCAAGCTTGAGTGCCTCTGTTTGTGTAGCATGCATATTACTGTTGGAGTACTTGTCCATGGTGGTCTATCTATGCAAATAAGTGTAAATCTGTAATTTTTTTCCTTCACATCTACCTAACTTATGATCTTTAGACTTTCCACTAATAAGTTAGGAAAAATGTACAAAAAAGTACAGAGTTTGGGCTAGGCTAACAGATACAATGAGATGGAAGGAGGTTTACATGGTAATATAAAAAGAGAGGGAGGAAGAATTACAAAAAGAGGTCAACCACAAGATAAGAGAGTATATGTGATGTTATTTAATTAACTCTAAAAGAAACCAAATAAAGATCCTTCTTAAACAAAACCATCCAATGGGCAATGCCACAATGGGATGTATCTTTTTTTAACACAGTTCAAATGCAGGCGATCATACATACACACAAACACTCACCCATATGAATGCACGCGTGCACACCTTATCCCTATGAGCACCTCCGAGAAACTGAGCTGACACATTATCAAGTCGCCACAGACTCCTTCATAGTCCTCGGGAACGTCTCCTCTGAACGCACACCGCCGGAAGGCCTGAAATAAATCTAGAAAAATGCGAGCACCAATGTCAAGCCGAGGACTTTAACTCTGTTGTGCTCGGGATTTGGGGAGACCAGACTGTTTCAGACAGTTGAATTTTGGGAAGCCTGATGGACGTTCGTTTGATGTCCGAACACTCTCGGGCATATGAGGGAGAATTGAGTTTTGACCTATATACATTCTAGCCCGTAGCAACGCACGGGCGACTCACATTGTACCATGCAAATAAAGTTAAAGACAACAGTCCTCACATTATATGGGAATATCTTAAACCCATCAAGTAGATCTAAGTTTGTAACAGATAATTAGTTGGATTATTGCACTCTACATACAACTTTCTATTAGATTTCTTAGCATGCAATATTTTTGGATTTCTTATGAACTTACTTCGCAAACTGAATGGGTTTCAATTACTTTTCAATTGTCACAGAATATCATTTTTATACATGCAAAATTTGACATGCATTACATTTATATATGCAACCGTAAAAATATATTAATGACACAGCCCGTAGCAACGCACGGGCATTATACTAGTCAATATTAATCAAGCAGGAGTAGGGTTTTATCTCCATCGAGAGGGACCGAACCTAGGTAAAAACATCGCGTCCCTTGTCTCCTGTTACCATCCGCCTAGACGCACAGTTCCGGACCCCCTACCCGAGATCCGCCGGTTTTGACACCGACACCTGACATATGAGTGTTCTCTATTTTAACACAGTGACTCGCGATGTTGCGAACATGTTTTATAATTTGCGAATAGTTTTGTAAAATCTAATATTTATTGAAACTGCGAAAATTTATGATTTCCCACACATTTCTGAATTCACAAACATTTTATGATTTCTCAAACATGTTTTTCAAAATTTGCAATGTTTTGGAATTTGGAAATATCGAATTAATTTGAAGACGGAAAAGACAAAAAAAGGAAATGAGAAAATAAAAGAAAAAGACAAGATGAAATGAAAAAACAGGGGAGTCACGCCCTGCGTGCCGGCCCATGAATACACACTGGGGGAGGGGAGGTGCATCAAAAAGAGGGGGGAAATCTGCAGAACCTGAGGATAAATAATTACAATCTAGCCAAATAAGTATGACTCAATACCATGACATATGAGCGTCAGTGACTCGCCATGTTGCAACTTATCTTTCTTCCAACCCTCGCTGATGATAGATGCGATATCCACGTGATCGCAATGTAGTCGACATGGTAAATCCCAAGGCAATGAGCTTGCCATTGCATGACACACTTTTAAACTTTTAAAACAAATCTCATCAACCACAAACTTGCAATTTTTTTTTGAGTTTTTCAATATTTTCTAAAATTTCATGGACATTTTTGTCATATTCATGAAT